>NW_026111856.1:7500-145000 GCF_024679095.1 Eriocheir sinensis | reverse complement strand
TTTAGATTCGTAGCACAGAAGAAAGGTCAAACTACCACCAGGGTCCTAAAACTACCCCTGGAAATGCAAAAAACTCCTACGAAGGCCTTTTCAAATTTGTGTGCTTGGTCGCAGAAATGTTTACAAATGTGGCCCCTACTCTGCTCTTCCTTGTGACTGGAGAAAGTAAATGTGTTTGTTTTTGCGATAGATATGGAAAGCAGGCAGATAACAGTTAACTACTAAAGGAATAAACAAAACTGCAATATCTATCTGTTTGTAGGCCAGGATATATAACCTATCTACTAATAGTGATAGGGAAATGGGAATGTGTGTTTATGATGGTTTGGTTTTGTGATAACCAAGAAAAACAAGAGGGTAACAGTTAACTACGTAGGGAATAAAGAAAATTGTATTATCTATATATTTGTGAGGTTAATATAGTTAGTTTTCCCTACAATTTTAATAAGGAGAGGATAATATGAGTTTATGGCTCTCAAACAAGGCAACAACACAACACATAATTACTTTAGGAATACACAGCAGGCTTCATTACCTTTCCCTGAGACTATATATTTATCTTTTCCACTCTTAATCATCGGAGGGATAATACCTTGCCTCTAGGATATTAAAACAACAAACATTTACTTTTTCTCTCTATCTATGAATATCAAAGTCTGTGTGGGAATGAAACAAGAGATCACCATGAAAATATATAGTCTTCTTATCTATCTATTTTTCCTGTCTATCCATCTATGAATATCAA
This sequence comes from Eriocheir sinensis, assembly GCF_024679095.1. Taxonomy (NCBI): domain Eukaryota; kingdom Metazoa; phylum Arthropoda; class Malacostraca; order Decapoda; family Varunidae; genus Eriocheir; species Eriocheir sinensis. The sequence goes on along the minus strand of NW_026111856.1, from coordinate 144,255 downwards.
TGTCTGTGCGTGGATAAAACAAAAGCTTACCGCAAAAATATATACAACAACAAAGGGACCAAAATAAAACTCGGCAACTCTCCACAAAGGCGCAGCGTCAAAGCAAAGCCACTCGAATCGGAGGCGACAACAAAAACTGCCTAATCCTCCTCCCGAAGCTCTTGTCGACCACTCGCCTTCTGCTCCGCCTGACGTCAGCTCTCGCCACCTCGTCTTCCTCCCGACCCGCAACCTCCCTCCCACGTACCTCACTCCTCGCCCATCACACCACACGCTGACTCACTCATTCCCACTCTGTCTGTCTCTCTCCTTATCTACCTCTTTCTTTGTTTCGTTCTGTGTATGTGTCTGCATCTGTGTGTTTATTTATATGTTTGTTTGTGTTTTTTTTATCTCCTCTCATATCTTTCTGGCTGCCTCCAACTCTCTCTCTCTCTCTCTCTCTCTCTCTCTCTCTCTCTCTCTCTCTCTCTCTCTCTCTCTCTCTCTCTCTCTCTCTCACCCTTTCTCTCTCTCTCTCTCTCTTTACACACACACACACACACACTCAATAGCTTTTCATTAGCGAAAGGTCAGAGCAGACACACACACACACACACACACACACACACACACACACACACACACGAGATCCCGTAAGTCAGTATGTTTTTCAGCTTCCCGAGTCAACAATAATTCGATCTGCATTGCAAATCTAATCTCGCGTCCGTCCTGCCTGCTTGCGGGAGAATCCGAGGAGATGAACTCTTCCCGCGATTTACATACCATCTTCATAATTCATACGGAGATGGCATTAAATAACACTGTTGGCCCGTCCTTCCCTCCTGACTTCCTTCCTTCGCTTCCTTCTTTCCCTTCCAGGCCGCCCGTGGAGAGAGGAAAGACGAAGATCAGATAGTGAATGAGTAAAGAAATAGAAGAAAAAGAATAGAAAGAAAATAAGGGAGTCGATGGATCAGAGAGAAGGCATGCATAAGAAAATAAAAGAACACATGAGATTGCCGGAAATAAGGAAGGACACATGAGTGGAAGGAAGAAGAGGAAATAGCTGAAATAATGGCTGATATAAGGAAATATAGCAAAGAGGAAGGAATTGGAGGGAAATAGAGATGTGAGATAAGAAAATGACGAGACGGAGAAGATAAGGAAGCACGAAGGAAAGAGATGGATAGATGAAGGATAAATGAGGAAAAGAGGAAAATATGAATAAACGTAATAAGAGAGAGAGTGGTGAGAGAGACAGCCTATATTGATAAGGAAAAAGGGGAGAGAGAGTGAGGGGAGTGAGGAGAGAGAGAGAGAGAGAGGGGAGCACGTGAAGGGAGGAAGAGAGAGGAGTTAGTTAGGGAGAGAGGGGAAGAAAGGGAGAGAGTGTGAGGGGTGTTAGCGAGAGAGGGGAACGAGTGAAGGGAGGGAGTGGGGAGAGAGTGAAGGGAAGAAGAGGGGAGTTAGGGAGAGGAGAGCGAGCGAAGGGAAGTGAGGGGATTTAGTGGATGAGGGGAGGCGCAGGTCAGCGCACATCCACGTCAGGCCCTTCCACTTTTCAATCTCCACCAATTACTGGTTGTCACACACTCCACCCGCCCCCTGCACGCACGCACCCACACCTTCATTTGTCTTTCTCTTTATACCGACGCCGCAAAACTCTATGGTAACCCCTAACTCTTCGCATTCACTCTGTATATCAACACTTTATTATTGACTCTTAATTATCAACTCTATCATCAGCTATAAAATTCAACTCTCTTTGTTCTAACTCTCTATTTCATCTTTTTATCAACTCTGTTAAATCTGTATATCAACTCCCTAACGCTTTATTTCATTACGTTTAGTGTTATTTCATTGACTATTTTAAGTTGATGATGTAGTTTATTCCTACATGTTAATACTAGAACATTTGGCATCACTATAATGTATCATCTTCATTGTTATTTATTGCTAATTTTTATTCTTTTCCCACTTATGCCATGGTTCTTACACCCACACACCCACACCCACACACCCACACACACACACACACACACCTAACCTTGGGAGCGCCGCCTCTACACATGTTTCACTTTTTCTCTATCTCCTTCTCCATCGCTCTCTCAATCTTGACGCAACTAATAGACAAGCGAAATTGGCCCCGCTTCTCGAAACTCACATTTTTTCCTATAGGGAGCAGAACCAATAAACACAATCTTTGCCTCCTTGATATATAGTTTTTTTTATATATTATTACTTCCTACTACCTATACTTTTCTCCACTCACTGCTCTCTCTATCTGTCTTTCTATCTATCAATCTATCTATCTATCTATCGTTGTGTTAATAATAGAGGAAACCGTCACATAAGAGGCCATGAAAAAATATATATAGACATCAATTAAATCATTTTCAAGAGGCGGGAGAGACGAAGGGAAGGAAGAAGAGGAAGGAGGAAAGGAAGAGAAGGAAATAAATGGGGGGATACGAAAGAAGGGAGAACACGAGGGATGATGAGGGGAGGGAAAAAACAATGGAAGGTGAGAAAAAGGAGGAAAAAAGGAAGATAAGGGAAGGGAGGGGAGGAAAACAAGGTAAGGAATGAATGGGAAAAAGAAGACAAGTGAGAGCTATTATCTTCCTCTTCCTCCTCTTCCTCTGAATGACTTTTCCTATCATCTTCCTTCTTCTCTCCTGACTCACCGCCATCCCCCCCCCCCCCACCCCCACAACACACACGCACGCACACACATTCACAAAAGTAGGAAGAAGAATTGTACCATTTTTAAGAGGCAAGAGGAGAGGAAAGAGAGAGAAAGCTGAAACGAACGGAAGTGGAAGATGGAGGAAGGGAAAATTAGAAAGAGGGGGTGAAGGAAGGAAGGAAGGAAGAGGGAAGATAGGGAAAGAGTTCAAGACACAAACAAAAACACAAACAAGCAAGCAGAGAGATAGATAAGCCCGATATACCTTCCTCCTCTATCTATCCTCTTGCCTCGTTTCCTCTCTCCCTTGTTTCCTCGTTTTAGTGTTTGCCGAGAAGGAACAAAACAAACAGCAACGGCCCGTAACTAAGCTCCTCCAATCCCTCCTTCTCCTCCTTTCCTCCAAGTTGTCTGGTGTTTTTATTTTTATTTTTGTTTTCGTCTTCCTTCGTCTGTCATTCACCTCTAACACTCTTTTTCTCCCTACTTTTCTTCCCTTATTAAATCCTTCTACTTATTCTCCTACTTGTCTGTTGTATTTATTTCTATTTTTTCTTCGTTTTCCTTTTTCCATCATTCACCTCTAACCCTCTTTTTCTTCCTACTTCTTCCCTTATTAAATCCTTCTACTTATTCTCCTTTCTCTTCTCCTTAACTCTAATCTCTTTACTGTTTATTTTTTCTTCCTCTTCCTCCGTCTATCATCCACCTCTAACCCTCTTTTTCTTCCAGCTTCTTCCCTTATTAAATCTTTCTACTTGTTCTCCTTTCTCTACTCCTAACTTCTTTTCTGTCTGTTTTCTTGTCTGTTTTCTTTCTCTTCCTTCTTCAATATTTCACCTCTAACCCTCTTTTTCTCTCTACTTCTTCCGTTATTAAATCCTTCTGTTTATTCTCCTTTCTCTACTACTTATCATTAATCTCTTTTCTGTTTATGTTTTCTTCCTCTTCCTTCTTCTATATTTAATCTCTAATCCTCTTTTTCTCCCTTCTCATTGCCTTAAATCCTCCCCCTCATTCTTCATTCTCTTCTCCTTAACTCTAATCTCCTTACTGTTTTTTTCTTCCTCTTCCCTATCCTTCAATCTTTTACCTTTAATCCTCTTATTCTTCCTACTCCTTTAAAAATCCTCCTTATTCTCCTTCCTTATTTATTTCCTCTATTTCTTGTTCCTCCAATGCATTCTCTATTTCTTTCTTCCCTTTCTTCCTCTCATCCTCCTCTCCTGTTATTTTCTTCGTCCCCTTTCTTCTACCTCTTTCCTACCTTCTCCTTCCATTAAATACTCATTCTTCCTCTCCACCCTCTACTCCTAAATCCTCCTCTCCTTCCTCTACTCCTTCTCCCTTCTCTTCTTTATCTCTCCGTCCTTCCCCATCTTTCTCTGTTCCTTCTCTCCTGTTATTTTTTCCGTCCCCTTTCTTCTATCTTTCACCTCTAATCCTCTTTCCAAAATTCTCCTTCCATTAAATACTCATTCTTCCTTTCCGCCCTTTACTCCTTAATCCTCCTCTCCTTCCTCAACTCCTTCTCCCTCCTCTCCTTTATCTCTCCTTTCTTCCTCTCTTAGGCCACACGAATTACAACGAGCGTCTGGAACCAGGGCGTAAAATAGTGTTAAGAACTGCCTTTCGTAAACCACCACCACCACAACAACAACAACCCAACCACAACAATCACGGCAGCGGCGGCGCCAACACAATAACACGCGGCTCACGACACGGAAATGCAAATGTAGGAATGGAAGGCGCCGTGTATTCCGCCGCCCGCCAGCCGCCACAGCACAACAGAACCCGGATCTAGTGGCCTTAAACTCAGCTGACACACTGGCTCTTGCATCACCCTCTTGCTTCTGCCTCAGACATGAAGACGTGGAAAGAGATGATAGTAATGGTACAGCGAAGGGAATGTGTGTGATCTAGGGCAAGCTTTAACAATAGTGATGCAGTTGTAGTAGGAATGGAAGAAGAGGTAAGGAGGATAGAGAAAGGAAAGGAAGGATATGCAAGTGGAGGAGTAAAGGGAAGGAAGGAAGGAAGGAATGGAAGGGAAGGGTAAGGGATGGGAAGGGAAAGGAAGGGTAACGTAAGGTAGGGTAGGGTAAGGTAGGGTAGGGAAGGGAAGGGAAGGAAAGGAAGGGAAGGGAAGGGAAGGGAAGGGAAGGGAAAAGAAGGGTAAGGTAGGGTAAGGTAGGGACGGGAATGATAGGGAAGGGAAGGAAAGAGAAGAGAAGGGAAGGGAGGAGAAGGCTGGGTAGAGTAGGGAAGGGAATGGAAGGAAGGAAGGAAGAGAAGGAAGGAAGGGAAGGGCAGGGAAGAGAAGGGAAGGGAAAGGAAGGAAAGAGAAAATATATTCCTGGAGAAAGGGAATGATCGAGAGAATTTATTTTTCCCTCCCTTTCTTTTCTCCCTTTTCCTTTCTTATCTTTTCCCCTTCTTTTCCTGTTGTTCCATTCTTTACCTTTCCTTCCCTCCCTTCTCTCACTCTCCTCTCTCTCTCTCTCTCTCTCTCTCTCTCTCTCTCTCTCTCTCTCTCTCTCTCTCTCTCTCTCTCGCTCCTCTCACTTTCCTCCGCCCTTCCCTTCACCCCCCCATCCCCTCTCTCTCCCCCTCCCCGTCATTCGTGTTTACATCAGGTCAATTCCCGCCATTGATCACGGCCGCTTAATATCGCCTCCCTGATTTATGTGACTCCTTTCATTGTCGTAATTCAGTGACAGATTAGAGTCAGATTCCGTGTGTCTGACGTGATTGTGGTGCGGCTATTGTGTTGTGTGTGTGTGTGTGTGTGTGTGTGTGTGTAGTGACCTCGTTGTAATTGCGTGGGATTATGGGTAAAATGAAGGAGGAAGAGAGGGAGGAGGACGACGACCAAGAGGAACAAGAAGAGGAGGAGGAGGAGGAGGAGCGCGAATCAGTTGAAGTGTAAGATATTGAGAATGGTTAATGGAAGGGAAGGACATACGGACACACATGTACACACACACACACACACACACACACACACACACACACACACACACACATACACACACACACAACTCCTTCCATCCACACATGGTTTTACTCATAGAAGACATAAAACAGCGATAAAACACATAAAGAGAGTCACGTCAATTACTCTTTCTCCCAGTGAACCAAAATTTGCCTTCCACTTCCACCTCCACTTGCCAGACACTCACTCAGCTACTCTGCCACACTCAAATGACGTTCTTTTCCACACTCGCTATGATGAAAACGCTAAAATCCTAAACGTCTTTTTAACACGTACATCAAAGTTATTATCGATACGACACAGCAAAACCCATAAAGAAACCAATGCCGCCAATAAAGTGCTCTATGGACGATGTTTTACCGGAGAGAAGGCATAAAAGACACAGACAGGAAATATAAAAAGAGAGAAAGGAGATAAAGGGGTTACGGCAATTATTATTTTTCCCCGCGGATCATAATTTGACTTTCCACTCCGCCTGCACTCAACAGGCCTCAGCTCCCTCCACCGCCTCAAAACGCTCGCTCCACCACACGCACAAATGGACGTTAAAATGTGAGTTCCTGTTATAATATTTTCAGCGAAGTTATCAAATAGAGCAACATTTACACCCTCTAAAGGACATGTACAGAGTCAGAAAAGCTCCTTACAAAAATATAGCTGCAATATTTAATGGGACAATGCTTTAGTCTGCTATGAAAATGGAGGATTACAGAAAAAGTATGGGTTAAATAAATAAAATAAGGTTTGCGCAATGTGTGTGTGTGTGTGTGTGTGTGTGTGTGTGTGGCTAATTACAGACACCTGAGAATGTTACGTAAAGGTGTGAAAGAGGGAAAGGAAGGGAAGGGAAAGGAAAGAAAGGGAAGGGGAGGGAAGGGAAGGGAAGGGAAGGGAAGGGAAGGGGAGGAAAGGGAAGGGAAAGTTAAGGAAGGGAAGGGAAGGGAAGGGAAGGGAACGGAAGGGAACGGAAGGAGAGGAGAGGAGAGGAAAGGGACATGAAGGGAAGGGAAGGGAAGGGAAGGGAAGGATTGGGAAGGGAAGGGAATGGTAGGATTAGGAAAGGAAGGGAATGGAAGAGAAGGGACAGGCAGGGAAGATAAAACAGATATGCCTGGAGAGTGGGTACGATCTCCATCCATCTCTCCTCTCCTTTCCTCTCCTTCCTCCTCGCTCCCTTAGCTTTCTGACTGGCGGACAGATACACACTCTGACAGACCATCAATGCTCAGACCTCTCCTATATAGACCTCATCTCCCGTCAGGCTGCCAGGATTAATTCTTCAGCCGAGACCTTAATTTGCAGCGCCATCCATCATCATATGGAAGTGACGTTGACAAAGTGAGGCGAGCAGGAACTAAAAAACGACGATCAATTGTAAAACGACCTGGCTACTGGTGGTCTAAAAGGAGGAGGAGGAGGAGGAGGAGGAGGAGGAGGTAAGGAAGGGAAGGAGGGAAGGGAAAGGGAAGAAGGATGAGGGAGAGAAGATGTTAATGGATGGGGGTAAAGAAAAAGGGAGGAAGGGAACATGGAAAGGGTTTTAAGTAGTTGGTCTCTCTCTCTCTCTCTCTCTCTCTCTCTCTCTCTCTCTCTCTCTCTCTCTCTCTCTCTCTCTCTCTCTCTCTCTCTTCTAGTTTATATAATTACCCTATTTAAACGTGTTCCCTGAGAAAGACAGAGAATAAGCAGCAAATAAAAGAGAAACAACAAAATAAAGAGAAATGAATAAAGGATTAAAGGTAGCTGAGAAGTGTGTGTGTGTGTGTGTGTGTGTGAGTGTGTGTGTGTGTGTGTGAGATGAGACGGGTTATAAGGCGGTGAGAGGGCGGAGGGAGGGGCGGCGGAGAGGGGCGTGAAGGGGTTGAGGAGGCGGCGGCGAAGACCAGGGCGCGATAGAGCAGCTCAGGTCAGGCCTCAAGAGCCGAAACAATGCCCCAGCTCGCCCTTATCGCCTCCTCGTGGGAAGGCGCAGCACAATACACACATCAGGACAGCAGCAGAGGTGCGTGTTGGCGGAGGAATAAAGAAAATGCATAAAGAATGGACTTCCCTATATAGTTGTTCAAAGCGGGTACTTGTGAATTGTGTCTCCCTCTCTCTCATCCTCTCCTCTCCTCTCTCTCTCAGGATGGCTTGACGAAGATACGTGTTGGTGGAAAAAATAAATGAAAATATATTGAAATCTGTACTTCTATATGCATCCTCAGAGCGGGTACTTGTGAATCTTGTCTCTCTATCTCTCTCCCCCTCTCCCTCTCCCTCTCCCTCTCTCTCTCTCTCTCTCTCTCTCTCTCTCTCTCTCTCTCGCTGGCCATGAAGCGCTGCGAGGTAGGTAATAATGTCACGTGTTCCGGGATTTAAATACTATTATGTGTCGCAGATTATATCACGACCACAGATAAGTACACTACGTTCAGAGTAATTTCCCCTAATGAACTGCCTGCATCTCTCTCCCTCTCTCTCTCTCTCGGTGGTGGTGGTGGTGGTGGTGGTAGTTGTAGGTGGTGGTGGTGGTTGCGGGTGGTGGTGGTGGCGTCGCTTGGCTTCGGAAGGGCAATAGAATGGCAATTAAAAGCCTGGTGAGTAATGGGCAATGGAAATGATCGTTTATTGTCCCAGAGACGAACCAGGGCAATCATATGGGTGAGAGGGCAAAGGAGGAGGGAAGATGTGGGGAGGAGGGAAGAAAGAGTAGAGAGAGAGAGATAATAGGGAAGGAGAGGGAGAGAAGGGTGAAAAGTGAGAGAGAAAGAGGAGAAGGAACAGAGGAGACCAAGATAAAGGGAGATATGGGAGGGGAACAGAAGACAGGAGATTGAGGAGAGAGAATAAAGGAGAGAGGAGGAGCTAACATTTGCCTTAACTGAGAATGAACCTTGTTGTGTCTCTAACGTTATCACAGAAGCGTACCTGGAACCTCACCTCCTGCCTCACTTGTCCCATTACCTGTCCATTTACTTGATCTTCAACACACTGAAATACACACATATAGATAGATAGATAGATAGATAGATAGATACAATCAGATAGGAAGACAGGCACACTAACACACATTTCCTACATAAACCTACACACACACATAAATACACAGGCAAACTAACATACACTTCCAATATAGAACCTACACACACATACAGATAGGAAGACAGACACACTAACACACATTTCCTACAAAAATCTACACACATTTAAATACACAGGCAAACTAACACGCACTTCCTATATAGAACCTACACACACATAGAAAGACAGACAGACAGGCACAGACACACATATCTCCCAAAAACCTACACATACATAAAGACAGACAGACACACAGAGAGACACACAGACACACTAACCCCTAGATGACTTCCTGGAACCATCAGGCATACATTCGTGCATACTTCAGGAGACATTACGATAACGACAAGCAGATCGGGACGGTAATTGGACGAGAGCAAGGAAGCAATAATAGAAGCCGCCTCGTAGCCCCGTCTCGTGCCCGCGTCGAGTTACGAGCAAGAGTAATATTAGTGACGGCGATGATGGGCCGTGGTGCGACTCCGGCCTGCATCATAATACCCGCTCGGCTGATGTTCGCGCTAATATTACGGACATGGTCATAAAGGCGGTAATGGGACTCCAGGCTGGTTCATTAATAAGCCGAGAGGTGATTAGCTCGAGAGTGAACTGTTGAAGAGGCCGTTCCAAGAAGAGTAGATAGATGATGCGGAAAAAAAACTACACTGGTCTAATTATACGCAGATCAGGATGACACAGATGAGTCACAAATCTTCTTAATATCATAACCTAAATTCTCTCAGTCAAGTGCTTCCATATTTGTGCTCACTGGGCTTGTCTATCTCTTGTATTTCGCCTTTATTTACCCTCTACTTATGCTGCAAACAACACAGATTCAAAAAAAATAATTAAACTGTACATCTGAGGTGAAAATGCAATGAATAAGTCCACAGTCACAACGCCAAAGAAACATTTACACTGAAGTATCCGTTACATTGAACCAGCAGGGCAGTTTTCTTTGGCTCATCTTGCCACTTTCTTCTAGGAGACAATGGAAGACTAAGGCATTTACCCTGACAGAAGGAGGAAGCAAAAGGAAATTATGTATGAAATGCAGGAAAAGAGGAAACGTCAGCAGGGATCCCAGGAAAAGTAAGGGACTGGAAACTGAATTGGACAACTGAAGTACATCCAGGAAGCTTAGTTGTCAAGGCAAAGCTTACAACTACAGCTAACTCGCATACAGGTCTAAAGCTAAGTGGAGTTAAGAAGATAACTGAATAAGACCCAAACCTTTACCTAGATACTCACATGCAGGGACTCTAAACTATGAGGCAAATTAGGAGAGTTTGAAGAACACATAAAAAAATAAGCAAAATAACATAAAACATACAAAAATCAGGACAATTCACAAGTTACCGTCACAATCGGCAAGAGGAGAGCAGTTTTCTGTGGCCCAGCTCGGTGCTCTTCGATCGAGACACTATGGGATACTCAGACATTCACACTTAAAGAACACCAAGCGCTATCTATATACAGTTTTAAAGAGCACTAAGGAAAAAAAATATATATACGACTGTACATTAAATCCAACTCAATCCTCTCTCCATCCTGAAGTAAGTGTCTAGCAAGATTTACTGCAAAACGAACTCTGCAGCGAACATAAATGCAAGAAATATTATCCGATGGACCAAGTAATCGATAAGCACATGAGGAAATACACACGCGAAGCATAACACAAGGCATAGAAAGTAACACGAGACGCTGGGAATATCCTCGGAGGTGACTCGATGCACCATAAATAAGACACACGCAATAAGAATAACTGAACACATTCCCAGCGCCAAGACGAGGGTTGGTTATCACATCAACACAACGATGATGTGGTAATGTGGTGCGTTCGGTGGTTATCAATAAAACACACACTTCGATTTTGATAGGAAGATAGACAGAGAGACACAGATACCTCCTCCCCCCAAAACACACACACACACACACACACACACACACAACAACAAAAATTTTATCGAGCAGAAACAGGCAAAACGGTAACAAACTCTACAAATACAAACCAACGGCAATGCATATTAAACACGCCATCCTGACCAATCACTAAACCGATCACACTCACACACACACACACAGTAGCGGCGGCGGCAGTACCCAGGACCCAGCTCGCTCGCCTCCCTCCTCATTTCCAGCTGCCGCGCCCTCGGCAAGGAAACACTCAACGCTGGGTCCTCAGTAAGTCCCTCAAAATTAATTTGCCGTCAGCGCTATGACGAATCGCCGAGAGGAGGACCGAGAGGATGCGGAGGAGAGAGGCAAAGGAGGAGGAAGGAGAGGACCATGTGAAGAAAGCAAGAGAGGAAGCATGAGCGTGAAGGAGGAGACATGCATTGGAGAGTGCGTGGACAGAAGAAACACGTGGGAAGGAAAAGAGATGGAGAAGACGGAGCGCAAGGGACGAGAGGGAGGGAGGTGAGGAAGCAGGTGAAGGAAGGAGAGGGGAGGGACAAGTGGAAGCTCAAAGAAGGAGGTAGTAGGGGAAGTGAGTAAAAAAAGTAACGAAGAAAGAAACGAAGGAAGAAGAACAAAGCTGGAAGAGACAAGAGGAAGAGGGAGTAAGGCCAATGAAGGAGAGTGAGAGAAGAGGAAGGTGAGGGAGAGAAGAGTGCAGTAGAGGAAGGAGATGCCGGCAGGAGAGAGAAGTTGAAGGTACGGAGGGGTGGAGAGAGAGAGAGAACGGAGAAAAAGATGCTGGCAGACTTTTCCGGATGAGATCACTAACTCTTTCTTTCTCGCTCAAATTAAAGTCAAATTAAACCAACGTACAATTAAGACACGTAAAAAGGGATATAAAGTTTTTCTCGAAGTGGAGCTTGAGATTACAGATAAGTAAAAGAAACGAATGTAAAAGACAAGAACTTGACATTTTATCGAACAGGAATAGATGAATGAGGGATTAAAGTGGAGATAAAAGAAGACAGGTAGAGAGAGACAGACTGACGAACAGACATACATACAGAGAAGCAGACACATGGAAACAAAATAAAAAGATTACACAGGAGATGGAAGAGATAAAAAGATAGAGATAAAAATGGAAATAAAGTGACAGGTAGAGAAACATACACAAAAAAAACGAGAAAAAAAAAGGGGTGAAATATTCATGAGATGGAAACAGAAACAAAAGAACGCTGAAGTCGACGATTAATACTTGACATTTTATCGATGAGAAAATGAACAGATACAGATAGTTAAAGAGATAATAAGTAGGAAATAAAGACAAGTTAGAGACAGACCGCCAAAACAGAATACGAAACTAAAACAAAGGAAAATATTTATGAACATGCAGGAAAAGATATTTAAAAAAAAACTGGAAGGCAACGAATTATACATTAAACAACGGGCGTCAGGAGAAGAGAAAAGGGCAGGGAAGCGAACCTCACTCTCCCGACAAGGACCGGTCTGAGGCAGAAATTAATAACACGACAAGACTCGTGCCGTCACACTAATTCACTAAAGCGTCACATTCACTGTTTCAGAGCGACCAAATTTATTACCACTATACGCATTTCACTTTTTTATTTTTCTTGTGGACGGTGCATTAAACCAAACTCAGTGCTAAACCATTTCATTTACTTCACAATCTCCACTTAATACTTCTACATTTTGTTCTTATATGAGACACGAAAGAAAGAAGGGAAAGAAATGGAGAAATAGATGAAGAGAAAGAGATGGAGGTGAAAAAAGATGAAGAGGAGGAGGACAGTGGAGGAAGCTGATGGAAAAGGAGGAAAAGGAAGTGAAAGGTAAGATAATGAAGGAAGGGTTATGCAGAGAAGAGATTGATGGGAGGAAGAAAGAGGGCGTAAAGGGAGGAAGGCCGGGAAGAGAGAGAGGATTGGAGGAGAGGAAGAGTGTTGTAAAAAGAAGTAAGAGTTATGAGAGGTGGAGCGGATGGGAGGGACGGAGGAAGGTCACCAAGAAAAGATGAATGGAAAGGAAAAAAGGAAGAGGAGGAGAAACATGAGGGAAAAATGGAGAGAGAAATCTGAATCTCACCTTTAGATATAATGGATGAATTTGGTGAAGTCTAGGCAGAGAGGGAAAATAAATGACAAAGAAAACTACACCAAACCATTCTGAAATAACTGATCACAGAAGGAAGTGAAAAAGTACTAAGGAGGAATAAAGAAAGTGTAAAGCTTATAACGTTTAATGCAGATGTGTACACGTATATAATTATGTATGACAGACCACTTCAGTAACAACTACGTAAAGAAAAAAGGAATTATAAAGGAAAATGAGACATGTAGTGTTGTATAAATATCCCATAGCTTAATATTAGTATGTATGTATATAATTATATATAACGTATGTATGAAGATCTAACATTTGATTAAAAAAATCTTATTATTAGCGACATCGAAAAGAAAACAAAGAAGAAAAAAGGATTACAATGTATGTATTATGTATGGATAACGTTTAAAATGAGGTACATATGTGTATAATTATATAACGTACGTATAATACAGATATGACACATGAATACTAAAACTCCAATTATTAGCGACATTGAAAAAGAAAAACAAAGGAAAAAAAGATTACAATGCTGTATAATGTATGGATAACGTTAATATGGTACGTATGTGTATAATTATGTATAACGTAGTATGTATAATGATATGACGCATGAATACTAAAACTCAATTATTAGCGACATTTGAACTTTCCATCGTGCCGGCCAAGGTTTACAGGGCCATTCACTCCTTGAGGAATAAGGTGGACTTGAGGCGAACAATTTCCAGGACAGGACACGTCACGGTGGAGGAGGAAGAGGAGGAGAGGGAGGAGAGCTGGGGGAGGTGGGGGGTGAAGGAGGCACTGAGGGAGAGGTGGGGCCAGTCAGCCAGGCTCTCCCTCGTCAGTTGCTCTCCAGTCATCGTCGTGTGAAGTGTCGCGTCGCTTCTCGTCTCCCGCCGCAACTCTGCCTAACTTTGATCTCGCGTGAAGGACACCGCCGAAGTCACGCACTGCACCAGGAACAGAAGAACTTTGACTCCCGCGACTGTGTGCACTAACTAGCAGCCAATGAACTGAAGATTAGCGAAAGACACGACCAGAAGAAGCTGAACTTACTCCTGAACCAGAAAAAAAATATAATATAAGAAGAAACTGAATGTATGAAGGCCGAGAAAAGCTTTATGAGGCTTTATGATGACCCTGAGTACCCGATGAGGAAGGGTCGGGGCGCAAGGGGACTTTGAGAGCGACGAAAAAAAGGGAGAAAAGGAAAAGAAGGCAAGGGGAAGGACGCGACAGCCAGTCAGGAAGTTTCCAGAGACGTTGAAGACCTTTGATGGCGATGTGGTGGGCGTGTGGGCGAGGTGGCGTGGTGCAGCGCCCTCGCCCTCGCCCTCACTACTCAGGTGAGTAAACTGCGCCGTGGAACAACGATCGTATGGCCATCAGGCGGGGTGTTCCCAAATGTGCGCGTTTGTGTGTGTGTGTGTGTGTGTGTGTTTGTGTGTGTGTGTGTGTGTGTGTGTGTGTGTGTGTGTGTGTGTGTGTGTGTGTGTGTCTGTGTGTGTGTGTGTGTGTGTGTGTGTGTGTGTGCATAAGTCTGTACCTCGTGAATACATTATTAGCTTCAGCCATAATTTCCGTGTAATAGGTAACGCTACAATACTCACAGAGTATAAATTATTTGCTTTTACGGATATCAAGACTCTCCTTTCTTCGATACGATAATGAATAAAACATGAAATAAATTATACAAGAATATGTATGATCCATAACACATACACACACACACACACACACACACACACACACACACACACACACACACACACACACACACACGCACATTGGCGAAGTACCTGGGGAGCACCATCACAAACACGGTCAAACGAAGCACCAGGATAGACAAACGACGACAGTCTTGATGCATCCTATGGGCAGGAGGAGCGCCAAACACTGCGACGGACAGACAGACAAGGAAATAAACTGGGCGATGGACAGAGCACAAGAAACACAACACAGTCTGAACAAAAACACACGACCCACTCTGCCAATCACTCAAGCCAGGATGGAAACCTCGAAACTACAAAAGACAATTAGATACAGAAATCAAAGGGTATGAAAGACGAAATCAGATAAATACACAACCACTCTGATGATTAAACCATTCATTATATCTCGATCGCTCTTAGACATGAAGCAGAGAATAAAATAAATCCTTGAAGACAGACCAAAGGAGGTATTTGAGTATAAGAAGACAATAAGGATAAACAAACAATCCCCAATTAGCCACAAACAAAATAGACATACCACCACTCCCTCAATTGCTCTCAAACATGGAAGGAAGAAGTGAATGGAAAAAAATATTACCAAAGCAAACAAATAGAAAAGGAATAACTGAGAAAAATATAAATCATTAGAACCAAACTTCCAAACAACCCATAAATGAAAACAAGCTATTTTTAGACAATCAATCCCTTGCTGACAATGAAAGAGAAATTTAATTGAGAAGAGAATAAAATAATCTGAAGAGTCTTATCGAACCTGCCAGCCAGCCAGTCAGCCAACCAGCCAGTCAACCAGCCAGTCAGTCAAACAGTTCAGTTAGCTAAGTCAGTCATTCAGGTTAGTTAGTCAGCCACTCAACCAGCTAGATCAGTCAGTCAATTAGCCAGACAGTCATTCAGTCAGTCAGTCATTTAGTAGTCGGCCAGTCAGTCAGCCAACCATCCAAGTCAGATCAATCAGTCAGTTAGCCAGCCAGTCAGCCATCAGTTATCCATTCATCAAGCCAGTCATTCATCCAGTCTTTCAGTTAGCAAGCCATGCCACAGTCCTTTGTCGATCATTCAACTTCCAGTCAGTAATTCAGTCCTTTGTACCAGTCAGTCCCCGATATCGTGTCTTTACCCTTCCTTCCGTCGTCCGCATCACACCTTCTCATTACGTCTCGACTCTTTCAGGCCTCAATATGCCTCGGTGATCTCTTCTTCTTCCGCTTTCCGTGGCTCTCTCATCCACCACCACACCACCACACGACATTGATCCCACATAACCGCAACCAACGCATTTTTTTTCCGCTCGTTTCTTCTTTTGTTTAGCATTTTGTGTGTGTGTGTGTTAGCCTCTCTCAGCGTCATCCACTACCAACGCTCTCTCTTCACGCAAATCACGACGTCGTTATTATTTCTCGCATTCTGTTTTTGCCCTCGCCTCTTTTTCCTCTCTTTTCAACGCTCTTATTTGCATTCCTTTTTTCCTCTCTTTTTCAACGCTCTTATTTGCATTTCCTCACTGATCATGTCTTTGCACCATTTTTCCCTCTTTTATTTTTTGTTCTTTTCTTTCATTTTTCCTCATTCCTCATTTTCTTCGCCTCGTTTTTTCTCTCTTTCCAACACTCTTATTTTTACATACCTCACTGATCCTGTCCTTTGCCATTCTTTCTCCTCCTTCTTAGTTTTGTTGTTTTTCCTTCCATCTTCTTTTCATTCTCAGTTTTTTCTTATTCGCCTCATTTTTTGTGCTGTTTTCAATGCCCTTTTTACCACTTCTCTCTAGATCCTGTTTTTTCCCTTCATTTCTTCTTTTATTTTTGTTGTTTTTCCTTCATCCTTTCTCTCGTTTTCAGTTTTCTTCGTCTCATTATTATATCTAATATTTCAACGCACTCTTTTTTACTTCTCTCTGAATCCCTTATCTCCCTTCTTTTTCTCTTTCTTTCTTTTTCCTTCCATCCTTTCAACCCTACAGCGTGTTTTATAATTATCACTCTGCTCTGACTCTTCCTTTTCCAACTCCATTTTCCTTCTTTTTCTCTCCTCTCCTCTCTTCTCTACACCATTTATTTTACTCCTTTCCAGATCCCGTTTTTGCCCATTCCTTTCTAATCTCTTTAGTTTTGTTTTCTCTCCATCCTTTTAAGCGTCAGGACATATCTTTTATACTTATCCTCAGTTCTGATTCTTTCCTTCTTTCTACCTTTTTTCCCCCTTTCTCTCTCTTTTCTATTCTCTCTCTCTTTCTGCCTTATTTTTCCGCGCCAAATCACCCGTCAACCTCAGTTTCCGGTGCATGCGATCTTCACACACTTTTCGTTGGGATTTTCTCTTCACTCGGCACGGGCTTTGAACAGGTTACCTCCACTCCCTCCCTCCCTGCCATCTTATTCCCTCCTAACCACAGCCATAGAGCTACCATTCTTACAGACTTTTTACGTGAGACTACTCGCATGATTTTCTCGTATCATATTTCCCTGGTTTCTGAGGTAAACAAACTAACGGAGGAGAGAGTTAAGCGTAAGTTACCCGATACTAACCACTAACCACACGAACAGAGTGCGAGCGTCGAAATTCCGCAGGCTTGGTGAAGCCATACAGTTTTCTCGTGTCATTTTCTCTCTGCTGTGAGTCTGGAAAACTCGAGCCAGAAGAGCATCAGCAGTGGATGTGACACCTTAGCAACCACTAACAAAGACAACGATGATTTAGGTGAAAACTACCCATATGACTTTCTCGTATCATATTTTCTCTCTTTGTGGCGCCTGGCAAACTAGAGGAGAGACAAGCATGAGCATTAAGTTAACTGACACCTTACAGCACCGAATCTAACTTAACCGAATGCAGCCACTAACAGAGGGCAAGCGATAGTATTTCTTGGACTTAAGACACTACCACCTATACCCCCATGATTTTTCTGGTATCGTATTCCCTCTCTCTTTTGTGATTACTGGTTGGTGAAAACTAGCGAAGGGAGAAACATAGGGGAGGATTAAGTTAACCAGCACCTACGGCACCGAGTCTAACCCCTAACTAACTTCTAACCACCAACACCAACGTCAGTATTTCCTGAACTTTTATGTACTCTCTACCCCTTGATTTTCTGTATCGCATTCTCTCTCTTTGTGATCACTTTGGTTAACTAGCATGAAGGGAGAAACATGGGGATTGAAGATAACTTTCGACACCTACCGCACCGGTCTAACTAACTAAACCTAACCACCAACACCAAGCGTCAGTATTTCGCAAGCTTACAAGTACTATTTGTCTCATGATTTTCACCAGTATCATATTTCCTCTCTTTATGTGACGGATGGCGAACTGTAGGAAAAAAGAAACACTTGACCATCTAGTTATAACATTACCCTAACTGCTTGAACCTAACCTAAACTAACCATAAAAAAAAGCCTCAAAATTTGCAGACTTTAGGCTACAAACCTATACAGGATTTCCTCGTATCATAACGACCACCCATTGCCAGATTATTTATTACTCAGGTACGCATAGTATTTACCGGGTTCTGACGTCTAACTTCTTGTAAAAAACATCAAAGATCTTACTCTTTTAACTCGATAACTTCTAAATGAGTTGGTCGTTATTGGAGCTGAAAACAGTGGTTTTGGGAGGTGAGAAGTCAGGAAAAATAAGCGGCTGGGCTGACAATCTGGCAACGTTGATCTGTCCCCTCCCTTTTTTGCCTACCTGGATGAGAAACAAGGAGGATATGTAAAGACAAGTGATATGTAACCCTATGCAAATATAACCCAACCACCAACCATGAGCGTCCTTATCACCCCACTTTACATACACACTTC
The DNA here is from genome assembly GCF_024679095.1 of Eriocheir sinensis. NCBI lineage: Eukaryota > Metazoa > Arthropoda > Malacostraca > Decapoda > Varunidae > Eriocheir > Eriocheir sinensis. The sequence continues at coordinate 125,967 of NW_026111856.1, read as the reverse complement.
TACATGGTTTCCTCATGTCATATTCCCTCACAACTTTTGACACACACTAACGAATCAAGGGAAACAGGAGTATAAAGACGATGCGTAACCCAACCAAATCGTAACCACCAACCATGAACGCGTCCATATCACCTACACTTTACATACACTCTCCATAGACATATTATTATATTTAAACTGAATTATAAAGAGAACTGAAACGTATACTAACAAATATAACTAACCCATAACGACAAGCGTCCATATCACCCCACCTTTACATACACTTACTGTTTCCTCGTATCACATTTTAGGGTTTTTACTTTGACGGACGGCGGCGAAGACTAGCGCAGCGAAGCTTTACACCTAGCCGAGGGTCATGCCGATGGTAACCGTTTCCCTCTTCTATGTTCCGTTTTCAGCTTTACCGCGTGCACAGTGCAAAGTTACCTGACACTCCGGCCTGTCAACCTGTATATAGTACCTGGAAAGCCTTACGCTGGGAAGCTGTGATTCCGATGCGATGTGGACCTGAGCGCAGCGAAGAGGGAGGGAAAGAAGTTAAGAGGATGGAAAGCCACGAGTGAAGGTGCTAACATACCTTCCTATTCAGGAGATTTAACACTCAGGTACGACGACGACCAAAAAGGTACACGTGAAGACTACCGCAAGGAAGATGCTCTTTTACGTAGTTCGCCGAGCACCGTACGGCACAAAAGCAGCGAACAAAACCAAAGCGACTAAACACTTGAACTCATAAGCAGTCACATCCATCAGGTAAAACTACAATATGGAAGTATGTGTAACCGATCCGAGGTGATGTAACTCGAACAGACCTAGCTCAATTATGCGATCAATATGATATTAAGCAAGCAGTAGATCTACAAAGCTGGTAATGGCAGGAAGTCAAGAGGAGAAACAGACAAAGGGATAAATTAAATCTGGCGTTATTAATGAATGATGACGACTATTAGGAGGAGGAGTACTGTGGTTAGATCTGTCGTCAGCAATGTGGATTTAAGTGCGATATGACATGGAATCAATTTTGCAATGTGGCGAAATAACCAACCGAGGCCGAAGGGGAGAGTGCCTGGCATTTAATACCAGCGAGAGCCAGGGCAGGCAAGCCGTGTGAAGACGTGGTGCGTAACAGGAGCGAAGAGATTGGTGAAGCAGCTGCCGTGAGAAGGAGGCAGAATTGTTAATGAATGGGGAGTGGGTGGAGGGCAGGATTGGTGTTGTCTGTTTTACAGGATAATTTTCTTTGTCGCTTATTGTGATATAAAACGTGTCAAAGGGAGTAAGAGCATGGAAATTTTAGAACATAAATAGGAGTAATATAAACTATATGAAATATGTACAGTTTACAAATAACGGGCCAGCAGGCAGGAGATGTAGTTATATTTGCCGGAGGAGAGATCGTGCACCATTTAATTATCGTACTCAGAGCCTCAATATTTACCTGTTTCTGAGTCATACCTATTACCAGAAAACACCAACAATTAACCATTTTAATGAGAACTTTATATGAAGGCAGTTATTGGGTCGAGGAGGCAGTTTTGGGGTCGGAAATCGGCAAACATTGAGGCTGAGTACGACAATCTGGCAACGTTGGGAGAGAGAGAGAGGTGGAAGGTGTTAGGAAGAAGCTTAGCCTGGTACTTCTAGACGCTTCAGCTTTTCACACCAACTATTTATAAATGCCGAAAAGGAGAGTTATCGGGTTTTCAAGGCTTTTATCACGTTCAGGGCAAAGAAAATGTACCATACTACCACCAGGGTCATTAAACTACCCCTGAAAATGCCCGAAACACCAACGAAAGTCTTGCCCAATGTGTGCTTCGGCGTCTAAATCCTATAATGGACTAGCAATAACGGAAGATGATGATGATAATGCTCAGTGCTTCCTTATTCTTATAAACTAAGCTTCCCAATCCAACTTATGCCTTGCTGATGCCAAGGAACCGAGCATCCAATCTCTGCCCCACTGATGCCTCGCTAAGGGCTTCTGCGTGATTGACTCTTCGCCTCCCTCGCATAAACTAACAGCAATACCCTGGAATCTGCATCTTATTAAAATCATGATAATACCCCCAGATGGATGATTAAACGAGCCGGGGAGTGAAGTCCAATAGATCAGCTGGTGATAAAATATTCTGGGATTTCTACACAAACAAACGACGGCGTCCAAAACCTGCCCCGATGTCACAGCTGACTAATGAAGGCCGAGGAGTAAGTCCATATCATTATCTAATAGCTGGCAGAAGGCTAAAAACACAGAAAACGAATTGGGAATTGGTCCATATTACCGCCCATGCCATTTTAAGTTCCCCACCTCCCACCAAGGAAGTGTGGTGCAGGTTATCTTATTTATCACATTTACCGAAGCCTTCAAGGGGTGCGGGTATATCTCTCATTTATCACATCGGTTGCTGACATACAAGAGGCAGTGGTGAATCAATCTTCATATTTCACGCATTTCCAAATTCAAACATACGTCATCATTTACTTTCATAAAAAACAAATATAAACTCGCTCGAATTGGGATATAGATCCACAATAAGTAAGCGAGAAGTTGACACGGTACCGTGCCGCTTGAAAAATAATCCGCCTGTGTATAAACAAAGTCCGCGCATGTGCAGATCAGATGGGATGTTCACCATGCAGCGGATCGTTGGCAAATACTGCTTACATCACAATGGCCTGCTTCCTCTGCTCCAACCTAAAACAAATGTAGGCTGTGCCTTTTCACTGGTGTTCCTAATGCGATTCTGTTGATTTCTCGACCTCATTTAAAAATGCATATTAGTCGATTTCATGCTCCCCACCCCAAAAACCCTGTGTCCCTACAGGTCCCCAAGATCGTTTAGGGCAGGGGATAGGAATAACTTGAAAAGAGGCATAACTCGAAAAGTAGACATTTGCGACAGAAATGAGGAACAAAATCACGGAATTCTCTACATCTATCACTAGAAAAACATGAACCACGTGAGAAAATCGTTGGTTGGGTGAAACCGTAAATTGACCAAAAAGTTACTGCAAAATAATAGCAGTTTTTCAAATGCATAATAATAACTTAGTATTCGTAAATGCAAAGTAATGGCTTAGTTTCATAAATGCAAACGAATCGCTTAGTATTCTTAAATGCGAATTAATAGCTTTTTAATTCAATTCACTATAGCATACTATTTTCGTAAATGCTCCGGCTGGAATGGTCGATGACGTGATTCCATAACATTGTCAATCGAGAGTTAAATGGTTTCATCATTATATATTTTTAGATCATATCAGAATATTTGTGCAAGTTATCAATGTTTTCTTCGTATTTTCTTAGGGAGGACGTTGCAGGAATGAATACAACATTTATTCAAATGCATAATAGCCTTGTAAACAACTTTAGCTGTCCTTGAATAAATTTGAACGAAATATAAAAAAGGAGACATTTTCCTCCACAAATTACAAACTTGTTATCAGTGTGCTAACTGACAAATTCATATATAATAAATTATGGAGAGTGTATATGTGGTGACATATCATAACATTAGCCTCTTTCCATGCGGTGTATATATTTTAAAGTCGGGGCCCGTGAACGAAACTCAGTGGACAGTGTGTCAACACTTGTGTACCACGATTTTACAACAGTAGTTTTCCTGGGTTAGTGGTCAGGAGATCCTGACTTTAGGCACTGTAAAGCCAAACACAGGGAGGGATGGTAGCTGGGTAGTGCTAATTGCCATTTGAGCTATGTAAAAAACAACGAAAAGGGGTGGGGAAAGGGCAGTATACACGATGTGCCGTTTCTGTCGTAACCGACGGTGGAATTTACGAGCTCACATAACTATACACGGAAGGAAGTACTCTTGTAGGTGATACAATCCTTTCACTTTCTTATTCCAGAAACATCAGTACAAACCTCTTGTGCTGCTACGAGGCAACCCACGGAAGTACTTACCAGGAATCGGTGTTCGGTCCCTCAGGCTGCCCCTCCGTCGCTGCGTCAATCTGGGTTACACGCGACACAACAACTGGTCACATGCGTTCGGAAGAGTATTTAGGAGCCTCAAAGGGTACGTGATGGTTACACTTATAACAGGGCATGCGCCACTACCGCCAGACTCCTCATATGTGAGCTCCGTCGCCGTGGCAGCCGTGCGCCACCCTGCAGTGTTGCCACCGGCCGTTGGGGTAGATTCCCTGGGACAAGGTTACCCGAGGTCTACTTAGAATAGTATACTCAGTATGACTTGATTAACGATGAGTGAAGGGTATTTGCTTTAGTTTAGAGACTATTTGAGAAAATATCACCCGCTAAGAGTTAAAAAAGTAAAGTTGATTATGGCGGAATTTGAAAACTTTCCATCGCCTATAGATGACTGAACTTCTGTTGGAGAAACAAGCAATGAAACCTACTCGTCCCCGGATCCGATGCGCGTTAACAAACAACGTCGTTGTCTGAGAATTACAATGCATTTCTTATACATTTTTATTTTCTTGAAAATGAAGATTACGAGGATTCAAAACAATTACTTCCTTAAACGCTGAGCTGCATACACAAAACAAAGCAAATATTACAAGTGTAAACACAAGATTTACTCATGCCCGTTAAGTGCTTGCTTCGTGCCTACGTGTGGAGCGCTGCCACCACTAGTGGAGGGGTACAGTGGAAGTGATGCAACATCTTGTCAGGATGGCACGACCGTGTAGCGTGCAAGTCATATGCAACCCTTACCTCCATAATGGAGGCTCGTTACTCTTCATAAATTATTATACCTACCCTTCGTGATTTCCTCAGTTTAGTGGGGACATACAGGTCAGTAGACGGATGATTTGCTCTCTCTCTCTCTCTCTCTCTCTCCACTGCCCACCCCACACGTCAGGCCCGTCAGGTTATCAATTTTTTCCCGTCCGCTGCCGATTGTTAATAAAACTTGACTTTTTTGGAAATAAGCGAGATACGGTCATTTTCAATTTAGATATGTTTGTTTGAATTACCACTGTACGTGTGTGTGTGTGTGTGTGTGTGTGTGTGTGTGTGTGTGTGTGTGACTGAGGACTGAATATATTTTTTGGCTCAGGCTCCTAGTTAGGGTCAAGTGGGGTAAGATGAACCACTTTTAGATTTTCGACCTGGGGTCTTCCCTGGTAACGTGACCCTGTCTCTGTCAGTGTTCATTTGAGCAGCTGTCATTTACCTTTAACCATAAACAAAATTGATATTCTCCTGATAAGGCTTTCACCTTTTAAAGCCTTTAAAAAGAGGATATTACACATTTTGTATGTATCAATAGTACATATACATCCTTTTGAAAATTGTAAAATGCACTTATGTCCATCAACAGGCCTACGAGAGATTGAATCTTCCCAAGTCATGGGAACACAAACTGGTTCGACTTTCGCAGACTACCAGACAAGTTTTCGGAGCTGGTAGTGTCACCGAAATATCTTTTTTATCGAATGATGCTTCATCATTGTGGTCGATTATGAAGGCCTATTGCTTTCAATGGGCCTGTGTCCCGGGATTCTCTTCATGAACACTCCCTCGATTTCATCACCGTCGATTACGTCGACTCTTGCGACATATCTTTGTGTGGTTCCCTTCATGCTATGAATGTTCACTACCACGAAACCGCCTTCCATTAACTCGTCATCCGATATATCGTCATCAGAGTCTTGTGTAAGTGAATCCATGGTCTCGCATGCATCGTCCTCACTATCATCATCCGAAGTGGCATTATAGATGCTGTCTGTCTTGACTTCTGTCTCTTACCAAACAAATTCTTCACAATTTCTTTATTCGCCTTGGTGGCCTATTTTTCTTCTCTCTCTGCTGCTACTTCATCCCGGACTGGCGTATCAGTCAGTATTTTTGTGGCCCTTTTCTTTTCTTTCTTTCTTCTTTTTTCCATCGTCGAATGCAGCGGAGGCCCTTTTCATCACATCGAGGGGTACAGGGGCCCGGCCCGTTTTTCTGATGTACTTTCGCGGCATCTGATATCAAATAGATTACAATGAGGATTAAAAATAATCATTCACACATGATGGGTAAGATGAACTGATGTTTCATCTGTCCCCAAACTTAAAGGTTCATCTTACCCCTCCGCGGCCATTTTGAATGAATCGTTTGTAAATATGTTAATACAAACCGTTACCATCGAAAAATGGACAGAAGAATTATCAAATACTAAACTAATCACCAGCAATTTGCAACAAAAGTAAGACTAATACATACCAGAGTAATTGACGATATTCTCGGCTTCCAATATTTTACTTTTCAATGGAAGAAACATTTTTTGCTGTAAAAACTGACAGACTCTCCACAGGAACGTCTCGCTGCTACCAGAGACACGTGGTGACTACTGGTTTGGTTGTGCAGCATTAGAGCTTGATGCAATCTGTGATCACGTGATCGCAAAGGGTGGTTCATCTTACCCTACGGTTCATCTTACCCCACTTTCCCATACTCGTATTACAGAGGTATCTGACACAGCCGCACGACGCGCGGGGGAGATAACCTACCCCCCTTTTCAAGGCCACATCACTCTAGCTTCCTCACCCGCAGGCAGAGCTCGGGTCAAAATTAGGGCCGACATGTGCTGTAAAACCACCATTTACTTCTATAATCTTGGCTCTACCCTCGAAACAAGCAGTTTCAAGATTGCAAAGGGAAGGGTTTTCAAATAAGTTTGTCTTCAGTAATATAAGTGAAGCCATGCCCATTCCCGAGGTGTTCCTTCAATTGTAGGTTCTTCCCTTTTTCATTTTATTCAGAATTTTTCCTTAAAGTGCATATGACGAACAACACATCTTTGATTTAGTTCCTCATGGGTGCAGTTGCAAAGGACGGGGATGGATGGACGAGTTTGAATGGGAAGATGGGTAAGGCAAGGAAGGGGATGAATGAAGAGAAGGGGAAGGAGTGGGTGGAAACATGGAAACATGGAAATGCAGGCAACAGAAAGCCTATTGGCTCATTACGAGGTCGCCCGCTTGGGTGATTTAATCTGCTCGACCGCCACTTGGGGCTTGGTGAGCAGATGAAAGCACCTCGATATTGAGGAGCAGATGGAAGCCCCTCGTTATTCAGTTTACTCCCGACGCAGCGAAATGACGGTCGATTCTATATTTGAAGGAGTTGATGGTATTCGCATTTACTACTTCTGAGGGAAGATTGTTCCAGTGGCGGATGACTCGGTTTGAAAAACTCCTTCCAATGTCTGTGTTACATCGACTCAACTGAATGGGTAAACCGTTATTTCTAGTTCTTGAGTTGGTTTGCAGTTCAAAGAATTTGGAGTAATCGACGTTATTGAACTTTTTTAGATACTTGAAGACTTGAATCATATCCCCTCGTAGGCGTCTTTTCTCCAATGTAAAGAGATTGAGTCGCTTGAGTCGTTCCTCGTACGGTTGAGCCCTGAAGGTTGGAATCATCTTTGTGGCGCGTCATTGAATCCTTTCCAGTAAAGTAATGTCCTTTCTGTAATTGGGAGACCAGAACTGCACTGCATACTCGAGGTGCGGTCTTACCATGGAATTATACAAGGATAGCATCACGTCTGGTGTTTTCCACTCGAAGTTCCTCGCTATGAACCCGAGCATAATGTTGGCCTTGTTGTATGCTGGCCTTGTTGTATGCTGGACATGTCGCCGAATGGCCAAGACTATTCGGGGACATGTCCCCGAATATTCGGCGAATAAATCACGACACGGCAAACGGGTCGCGGTGGGAGGTGTACACGGGGGTCTATCTATCTATATATCTATTTATGGATTCTCTCTCTCTCTCTCTCTCTCTCTCTCTCTCTCTCTCTCTCTCTCTCTCTCTCTCTCTCTCTCTCTCTCTCTCTATATATCTATATATATATATATATATATATATATATATATATATATATATATATATATATATATATATATATATATATATATATATATATATATACGGAATAAAATAATACTATAATAAAAAGTAAACAAGAAAATATGAAAAACAAGAAGAATCATGAATATATAAAATAGGTATGGAACTAACATTTTCATTTATTTCATAATTAATTTACTATTTCTTTATTTATTTATTTCTTAATATCATTATTCTGCCATTATTTAACCTTTGTTTCATTTTCAGTTATTTAGATTTATTTCTTCTTTCAGTTACTGGTTTGTTTACTGATATTACGTAAACATTCATTCATTCTTAAATATTTGTAGGAGAGTAAAACAAAAACAAGTCACATTTATACATTTTATTACACATACTATCATACATATTACTACACATATTACCACACATGGTATTTACTCGCCCACAATTCTGTCCTGCCAGGCCACTGCTCCCCGGGTGTTGTAGTAGTCCATGAGGTAGGCGCGGATTCCCGTGCTCTTGTATGCCACATGGGCATCAGATGATCAGCTGTCAGAAATCTTGGCACTGTCGGAGAACTGTCCCCGACATGTCGCCGACACTTCGGGGACATGCGAAGACAATTCGGAGACTTGTCGTCAGTTATTCCGCGACAAAAAAAAAAAAAAATATATATATATATATATATATATATATATATATATATAACATTTCAGATTTTGAGCTCGGCGACTTGGACGCCGAATAGTCGGCGACATGTCTCCGAACTGTCCCCGAATTGTCTTGAGCATTCGCCGACATGGTCACGAACTGTAAGAATCTTGGTCATGTAGGCGAACCGGTCGCCGAATTTTTTCACGAACCGATTCGGCGTCAAGTTCGTGGCCAAAATTCGGCAGTGTATTTGGGGCTTAAGGCGTCTCCTAGAAGTGATAATCAAGACTTAATCAAATGACAGAGCAGTAGCAGAAAGACGTCGCACTGCTATTGCCCATAGTATAATATATGTTGTCAGACCTCGTTCATTCATATCACCAATTTTGCTAGGAATATCTGTGTATATTAATAGAAAACTGGAGTCACGTGAACTCATTGATCTTCTCGGTAGTTTATCTTTTGCAGATAACTACAGGGAGGTTCAAAGACTATATGATGCCCTTTTACCAAAAGGAGAACAGTTTTTTTACCTTTCTGGAGATCTAGTCAATTTTATTTTTGACAATGTAGATATAAATGTTCGCACTCTAACATGTCATGCCACGTGGCATACCATGGGTGGCATTGCATGTGTAACCCCAGCAGCAACATATCAGGTTTCATCTCTGCTACAAAGGTCCACCAGTATCAGATCTGTAGTTCCGATGGGACAGTTCAGTCATGTGCCCATAATGCCATACAAAAAACCTAAATCTGCAGGACTGAAGCCAGTCATAATTGACCCACCTGAACCCTCTCAACCACTCCCAGCCCTGCTGAACCTGGCTAAATCTCTGGATAGTATATAGTTTGCTAGTTTTTCCCAAGCTATTCCTGCAGCAGAGTGTCCTTCCTGGAGTGGATTCATGCAGGTGGCAGTCACAGGGGACAATAATCATAAAAGCAAGATAGAAATTCTTCCATTCATCAACCAAGCTCCATCTCAGCCATCAACCATTTTTGGGAAAGTGTCTTGACATTTGACCAGCCACTGTATATCAAAGCTGTTAAGGCCTCCCCTGAGCTCAAGAACACAATAGTCAGGCTTGGTGGGTTTCACCTTCTGATGTCATTCATGGGATCTATTGGCTACATAATGGGCGGTAGTGGTTTGGAGAGTCTGTGGCAGACAGTGTATGCATAAACACAGTGAATCATATGATGACAGGGCATGCATATGCAAGAGCTCTTCGTGCCCATTTACTCACAGCAGCTGCTCTTGTGAGGATCTTACTACAGACACCAGGTTGTCTGATTGGGATGGATATCAGTCAGTTTTGCTCTGTTCAAATAATGCTCCTTGCCAGGGAGTGTGACATGAGTAGCATTATGAATGAAGAGGTAGTTCAGCAGCTGACTCACATTTTACATGATCTCATGGCAGATGCTGCTAGACAAAGTCGTACAGGCAAGTTATGGATCCAGTATTTAAAGCAGGTGCAAGTAATTATGCTCTTTATCAGAGCAGAGCGCACAAAAGACTGGCATTTGCATCTTCATGCTGTGAGTAAATGATCCCGATATTCCATGCAGCAGGCCATACTGCTTATGCTAAATCATCACGTTTGTATCTTGACTCAATGAAGAGGCTACCTGAAATCATGGGTGAAACTGAATTTCTAAATTTCCCCAAGCATGGTTACTTCACAATACGGAGAAGTGATACATTTTGGAATGGGAATTTTACAGACCAAATAATTGAGCAAGAACTCATGAGATTATTGAAGACATCTGGTGAACTGGCTCGTGGTAGGGGAATAACTGATAGCACTGTGACCAAATGGGTCTTTGTAACTCCAAAATGTATTCCTATCTGCAATGCACTGGAAAACTTCTGTGGTGTTCATAACAGCACATCAGACCAGCATGCTGATTTACGTCCATCCAGAACAGCACGTGACAGTCAGGATTGTGAAACTTTCATTAATTGGCTTTCTACACATTCCCCGTTCTCATATCAAGGGTATGCATCTCTTGTCTGTATTTCTACTGGTAAAGTTGCTAATACTGCACCAAATGCTGATGAATCCTACACAGTGGGGAAAGCTGGAGCAGAAGCAATGACAGGACACAACTATGCTGATCAGAAAATGAAGCGAAAAGACAGGGTTTTGTCAATCAGCAGCGCTAGATCTCAAGTTTCTATAAGAGGACAGAGTGTGGAAGTCAACGCAGCCGTTCTTTTCATGCTTGTGACATGTATTATGAAGCATCATAATGAAATGCGGGATTTCCTTTGTTATGAATTTGGGACCCACCCTCCCTCCCTTTTTCATCATGGGATGATGCGCAAAAACACCAAAAGTGTCCTTGCCATTATGCTGAAGTCAAAGGTGAATGGCCAGTTACAGATTCCCGAGAACTTACAATTCATTATTGATGGTGGCCACCTCTTACACAGTGTAACTTGGTCATGTGACGCTACATATGGAAAGGTGTGTGACACCTATGTGACACATGTTCTTAATTATTATGGAAGGGGCTCAGCAATCATATTTGATGGATACGACGGCACCATATCAACAAAAGCACTAGAACAACACAGGAGAGCAGTCCAGAATGCATCTGCAGGTATTATATTTGAGGTGGACATGGTGCCTACCACCTCCCAAACGTCATACCTGGCAAACAGTAAGAACAAGCAGCGGTTGATTGGTATACTCATGAAAAAATTAAGTCTAATGGTGTGAACTGTTAGCAGAGCACTGCAGATGCAGATCATCTCGTTGTAGCCACATCACTGACTGCAGCAGCTGGTGACCATGAACGACCAGTTGTAGTTGTTGGGAAGGATACTGATTTGCTGGTGATGCTCACTGCCCAGGCAACTAGAGATATGAACATTTTCATGATGTTTGAACGTGATCCATCAGTTTACAGCATACATGCTATTCAACAGGCCATCAGTCCCAACCTTAAAACCAATCTCTTGTTCCTACATGCTATAACAGGCTGTGATACTGTTTCAGCCTTATACGATGTAGGTAAGATGAAGGCAGTGTCCATTATTGAAGGCAGGAACGAATGGGGAATGTTGGCTGTGTTTCATCAGCCTTCATCAAGTCATGAAGAGGTGGCAAGAGTTGGAGAACAATTTTTGCTAAAACTGTATGGGGCAGTTCAGTCCACCTCTCTGGATATGCTTCGGTATGTACTGTACATGAGGCAGGTTGGTAGAAAATCTGTGTACTCAAGTGGAGTCAACTTAGAGAGCCTGCCACCAACATCAGCTGCCACCAAATATCATTCATATCGGGCCTACTTAGCAGTGCAGCAGTGGTCCGGAAATGAGCTGGCACCTACTGAATGGGGATGGAAAGTACAAGATGGAAGGTTGCTTCCAGTTGCAACAGACCAACCTGTGGCACCTGATCGGGTGTTGCGAATGATCTCATGTGGGTGCATAATAGGATGTGGAAAAAATGCAGTTGTTACAGAGCTGGGCTATTTTACACTGAGATGTGTTCCTCGTGTATTGGGAGGACATGTAACAACAGCCAATCCATAGATTCAGATGAGGGTTGAAACTAGAATTGTGTTGTAAATATTATGACATAAATGTACTCACATTTGGTACCTGCAAGACTGGACCAATGGTTTCTTTGTTGTATTATTTGCTTCTTGATATATTATATGCTGTATGGATATGCCTTTCTTGTTATTGTATGTTTCACAGTTTGTAGCGGTTAGCATCCTACTGAAATTGGATTTCGTTAATTTAATCTTGTGCCCTTTTTGTGAACCAGATTACTTATGGTAGTTCAGCAATTTGGCAGAATAATTTCTTGAGACAGCACATGGTTATTTTGAAAGTAATGCTTGGATTGAATTTCGAACGGTATATTTACACTCCTTGCCCACAAAAACATGGGGTTAGACCCCAAAATAATCACTCTCTGATGAATAGTAACAAAGTTATTACATTTTTAGTGTCTTTCTGGTGTCTGGTCGACTCATCAGCGGTCATCTTGGATTGTGAATTTTCCACAGCCTGGATTTTAGGGGACTGTGTACCGTGTTACTAGATAGATTTCCTGAAAAAATCAGCTTTCTACATTTTTTCCCGGTTCAACAATGCTCCTGGGCTATTAGAAAACTAGGCTATTATGCATTAAGGAATACTAAGCTATTATTTTGCATTTAGGAATTAAGGCTATTATTTTGCATTTAGGAATACTAAACTATTATTTTCCATTTAGGAAAACTAGGCTATTTTTTTGCATATACGAATACTAAGCGATTATTTTGCATTGGGGAGGCGGTGGCTGAGTCGTCAAAGTAACGGCCTCGTGTTCAGGAGGACGCGAGTTCAATCCCCGCCCGGTGCCACCAAGCTGGGATTTTTCAGCCGCCGCCGAGTGGCTTAAAACTACCCACATGCTGTCCAGAAGACCACCTATCAACCCGGACTCTAGATTCTAGGATCAAAGATGAGCTCTGGGAGGGCAGCATGAGCCAATGCAAGATGGCGCCACTATAAACACTCGCCTGCGCCAGAACGGGCTGGGCCGACCATCAGGACCTACCGGAAAGAAGCCTTGGACCGACCATCAGGATCCACCTGGAAAAAGCCTACCGGCGCAATAGGCTGCAATGTAAAAAACAAACAAAAAAAAAAAAAATTTAAGAACACTAGGCTTATCTTGCAGTAACTTTTTTCTTAAGCGAAGTAATTCTCTCTCTCTCTCTCTCTCTCTCTCTCTCTCTCTCTCTCTCTCTCTCTCTCTCTCTCTCTCTCTCTCCACTTCAGGAATTCCACCTACAACACTGGTTTCCTCACATCCTTAAAAAAAATACCACCATCTCTTTTATAAATTCTTCGTGGACTTATGAGTGAATAATGTATTACAGATAGCTATTCAAAAATGGTGTCTAATATAAGTAACAAGGAGCATGAAATTGGATAAGAGGTGAGGATAATAATTAAAAAAAAAAAAAAAGTATATCTATAAATGCACTCACCGCGAAAGAAATGAGTCCGGAGATGCATTAGGCTAATATTTTTAGTATCTCTCTCTCTCTCTCTCTCTCTCTCTCTCTCTCTCTCTCTCTCTCTCTCTCTCTCAAGCAACAGTGGCTTTACAAAGCAGAGATTGAGTGGGCAGAAGGGATGTTAGTGTCGTGTTTTAGCGGTGCTTAAATGTTTTATATATGTTATTGATACTAAAACGAACTGAAATGAAAATGTGACTTCATGGGTCCATGCGCATTACCAGTGGGGGGCTACATGCAAAATTTGGTTAGGCTAGGTAAAAAAAATAAAGTCAGGACGCCTTAATTTTGTTTTGAGAGTTTGCCCGCCTAATATTTAGGCGGTTCCGCCGATATCCGTCAAGGATACAGAGTCTATGTCATGACCCAATATGAGTTAGTGTAATTTTCAGTTCATAAAATTACCTACCACTCCCGTTTTTGCCAGCATTGCTAATGTGCATCTTATATTTGCAACCAGCTCTGCCACAAGGTTGCAATCATTTTTGTAATTTAGCTTCTTCTGAATTTTCCACCATCTGGCTAAGACTTCATTGTCATTCTATTACTAAATACATATGTGCTGTTTATCTCTCACCTAACTCTACTAACTTTGTAAAATTCTTTGACTACTTAAACTCTAAAGTGGAGCACATTTTGACTCACTCTCCCATCGCTAAAATCTCCAGTTTGGGAGATTTCAATGTTCACCACCAGCTTTGGCTTTCATCCTCTTTCACTGAGCAGCCTGGTGAACAAGCCTACAACTTTGCTCTCCTCAACGATCTAGAGCAGCTGGTTCAGCACCCTACATGTATTGCCGACCGTCTTGGAGACAGGACCAGCATTCTAGACCTCTTCCTTACCTCTAATCCTTTTGCTTATTCTGTCAAACTGTTTTCTCTGTTGGGCTCCTCCGATCACAACCTTATTTATGTATCCTGTCCTATCGCTCCTGTACATCCTTTGGACCCACCGAAGAGGCGATGCCTCTGGCATTTTGCTTCAGCTCGGTGGGACGACCAGAAGATGTACATTTCCGATTCCCCGTGGAATGATCACTGCTTCCAGGAGAGACACCTCTGTGTGTGCCCAGCGCATCGCAGAGGTGATTGTCTTTAGAATGGAGGCACACATTCCACGTACTTTCTCTTTTCCTTATGCTAAAAAGCCTTGGTTTAATCACGATTGTTCTCGTGCTATCAAAGATAGAGGCAGCTCACTAAAGGTACCAGAGCCTTCGCACTCCTGCTAACCATGATCTTTATTACATGTCTGCCCGCAATCATGCCAAATCTATTCTTCGACTTACCAAACCTTCTTTCATCAATAGAAAATGTCAAAACCTTGCTTTTTCCAATTCTTTCCGTGACTTCTCCTCCAATTTCACTTCTTCCTCTATCCCCCCTTTCCTTAACCCTGACGGCAGCACTGTCGTCTAATCTATCTCTGAGGCTGAACTCTTCGCTCAAACTTTCTGTAAGAGCTCCACCCTGGACGATTATGGGCATGTTCCTCCTACTCATCCCCCCTCTGACTCCTTTATGCATGTTATTAAGATTCTTCATAATAATGTTTTCTATGCCCTCTCTGGCCTCAACTCTCAGAAGGTTTATGGACCTGATGGAGTGACTCCTGTTGTCCTTGAAAACTGTGCTTCCGTGCTGACACCCTGCCTGGTCAAACTCTTTCGTCGCTGCCTGCCTATCAACATCTACCTTTCCTTTGCACAGCCTGTGCTTAAGAAGGGTGACCGTTCCAATCCCTCAAACTACCGCCCTATAGCTTTACTTTCCTGTCTATCTAAAGCTTTTGAATCAATCCTTAACCGGAAGATTCAAAAACACCTTTCTACTTCTAAGCTTCTATCTGATCGCCAGTATGGGTTCCGCAAGGGGCGTTCTACTGGCGATCTTCTTGCTCTCTTAACTGATTCTTGGTCATCCTCTCTTAGCCGTTTCGGTGAAACTTTCTCGGTTGCGCTAGACATATCGAAAACCTTCGATTGAGTCTGGCACAAGTCTTTGCTTTCTAAACTGCCCTCTTTCGGATTTTATTCCCCTCTCTGTTCCTTTATCTCCAGTTTCCTTTCCGGCCGTTTTATCTCTGCTGTGGTAGACGGTCACTGTTCTTCCCCTAAACTTATCAACAGTGGTGTTCCACAGGCCTCTGTCCTATCGCCCGCTCTCTTCCTGTTATTCATCAATGATCTTTCCATAACTAACTGCACAGTCCACTCATACGCCGACGACTCCACTCTGCAGAACGCTTAACCTCAGACCTTGCTATAATTTCCGATTGGGGTAGAAGGAACCTTGTGTTTTTCAATGCCTCAGAAAAATAATTTCTCCACCTATCTACTCGGCACAATCTTCCAAATTCTTCAATAACACTCAGCTGTCACCTTCTTCAACACTAAATATCCTCGGTCTATCCTTAGCTCAAAATATCAACTGGAAACTTCACATCTCATCTCTTACTAAAGCAGTTTTCTATTTGTTGGGCTTTCTGTATCGTCTCCGCCAGTTTTTCTTCCTTCTGTACAGGGGCCTTGTCCGCCCTCGTATGGAGTATGCATCTCACTTATGTGGGGGGGCTCCACTCATACAGCTCTTCTGGACAGAGTGGAGTCTAAGGCTCTTCGTCTCGTCAGCTCTCCTCCTCCTACTGATAGTCTTCCGTCGCGATGCTGCCTCCTTTTCTATCTTCTATCGATATTTTCACGCTGACTGCTCTTCCGAACTTGATAACTGCATGCCTCCCCACCTCCCGCTGCACACGATTTTCTACTCATGCTCATCCCTATACTGTCCAAATCCCTTTTGCAAGAGTTAACCAGCATCTTCACTCTTTCATCCCTCACGCTGGTAAACTCCAGAACACTCTTCCTTCATCTGTATTTCCTTCTGGCTACGACTTGAACTCTTTCAAGAGGAGGGTTTCAGGGCACATCTCCTCCCGAAATTGACCTCTCTTTTTGGCCACTCCCTTCTACTCTATTCAGGAGCAGTAAATAGTGGGATTTTTTTTTTTTAATATTTTTTGTATATGCCCTTGAACTGTTTCCTTTGATGTAAAAAAAAACAAAAAAAAAAAACGGATGACAAGCTTGTATCAAACAACATAGTCACATCATTCTCGAACGATCTATATGTTATTTCAAGTTCATATAATTATCTCATTTCAGGTAGATTAGAAGACAGCTGGCTCTGCAAGTGGAAATAAAGGGTAATTTAATAATGCACTGCATGTAAATAACGATTGATATTCAAAGTAACATGAAACTTCCGCAGTTGCGCTAGACATATCCAAAGCCTTCGATAGAGTCTGGCATAAATCTTTGCTTTCTAAACTGCCCTCTTACGGTTTCTATCCTTGTCTCTGTTCCTTTATATCCTGTTTCCTTTCTGGCCGTTCTATCTCCGCTGTGGTAGACGGTCACTGTTCTTCCCCTAAACTTATCAACTGTAGTGTTCCACAGGGCTCTGTCCTATCACCCACTTTCCTTCTGTTATTTAGCATTGATCTTCTTTCTTTAACAAACAGTCCTATCCATTCATACGCTGATGACTCCACTCTGCACTATTCAACTTCTTTCAACAGAAGACTTTCTCAACAGGAATTACAAGACTCCAGACTGGAGGCTGCAGAACGTTTAACCTCAGACCTTGCTATCATTTCCGATTGGGGTAAAAGGAACCTTGTGTCCTTCAGTGCCTCAAAAAAAATCTCCACTTATCTACTCGACACAATCTTCAAAACACCTATGCCCTATTCTTTAATAACACTCAGCTGTCACCTTCTTCAACACTAAGTATCATCGGTCTATCCTTAGCTCAAAATCTCAACTGGAAACTTCACATCTCACCTCTCCTTAAATCAGTTTTCTCGAGGTGGGCTTTCTGTATCGTCTCTGCCAATTCTTCTTTCCCGCACATATGCTTTCCATTTATAGGGACCCTGTCCGCCCTCGTGTGTTATTAAAGAATAGGGCATAGGTATTTTGAAGATTGTGTCGAGTAGATAAGTGGAGATTTTTTTTTTGAGGCAGCTAAATGACAAAAATGATTGCAACCTTGTGGCAGAGCTGGTTGCAAATATAAGATGCACATTAGCAATGCTGGCAAACACGGGAGTGGTAGGTAATTTTATGAACTGAAAATTACACTAACTCATATTGGGTCATGACATAGACTCTGTATCCTTGACGGATGTCGGCGGAACCGCCTAAATATTAGGCGGGCAAACTCTCAAAACAAAATTAAGGCGTCCTGACTTTATTATTTTTTTTACCTAGCCTAACCAAATTTTGCATGTAGCCCCCCACTGGTAATGCGCATGGACCCATGAAGTCACATTTTCATTTCAGTTCGTTTTAGTATCAATAACATATATAAAACATTTAAGCACCGCTAAAACACGACACTAACATCCCTTCTGCCCACTCAGTCTGCTTTTTAAAGCCACTGTTGCTTGAGAGAGAGAGAGAGAGAGAGAGAGAGAGAGAGAGATACTAAAAATATTAGCCTAATACATCTCCGGACTGATTTCTTTCGCGGTGAGTGCATTTATAAATATAAATTACTTCGCTTAAGAAAAAAGTTACTGCAAAATAAGCCTAGTATTCTTAAATGCAAAATAATAACTTAGTATTCGTAAATGCAACATTATAACCTAGTTTTATAAATGCAAAATAATCGCTTAGTATTCGTAAATGCAAAAAAATTGCCTAGTTTTCCTAAATGGAAAATAATAGTTTAGTATTCCTAATGCAAAACAATAACCTTGGTTCCTAAATGCAAAATAATAGCTTAGTATTCCTAAATGCAAAATAATAGCCTTGATTCCTAAATGCAAAATAATAGCTTAGTATTCCTAAATGCAAAATAGCCTATATTTCTAATAGCCCAGGAGCATTAGTATTGAACCGGGAAAAAAATGTAGAAAGCAGATTTTTTCAGGAAATCTATCTAGTAACATGGTACAAAGTCCCCTAAAATCCAGGCTGTGGAAAATTCACAATCCAAGATGACCGCTGATGAGTCGACCAGACACCAGAAAGACACTAAAAATGTAATAACTTTGTTACTATTCATCAGAGAGAGATTATTTTGGGGTGTAATCCCATGTTTTTGTGGGCAAGGAGTGTAAATATACCGTTCGAAATTCAATCCAAGCATTACTTTCAAAATAACCATGTGCTGTCTCAAGAAATTATTCTGCCAAATTGCAGAACTACCATAAGTAATCTGGTTCACAAAAAGGGCACAAGATTAAATTAACGAAATCCAATTTCAGTAGGATGCTAACCGCTACAAACTGTGAAACATACAATACATAGAAAGGCATATCCATACAGCATATATATCAAGAAGCAAATAATACAACAAAGAAACCATTGATCCAGTCTGGCAGGTACCAAATGTGAGTACATTTATGTCATAATATTTACAACACAATTCTAGTTTCAACCCTCATCTGAATCTATGGATTGGCTGTTGTTACATGTCCTCCCAATACACGAGGAACACATCTCAGTGTAAAATAGCCCAGCTCTGTAACAACTGCATTTTTTTCCACATCCTATTATGCACCCACATGAGATCATTCGCAACACCCGATCAGGTGCCACAGGTTGGTCTGTTGCAACTGGAAGCAACCTTCCATCTTGTACTTTCCATCCCCATTCAGTAGGTGCCAGCTCATTTCCGGAACACTGCTGCACTGCTAAGTAGGCCCGATATGAATGATATTTGGTGGCAGCTGATGTTGGTGGCAGGCTCTCTAAGTTGACTCCACTTGAGTACACAGATTTTCTACCAACCTGCCTCATGTACAGTACATACCGAAGCATATCCAGAGAGGTGGACTGAACTGCCCCATACAGTTTTAGCAAAAATTGTTCTTCAACTCTTGCCACCTCTTCATGACTTGATGAAGGCTGATGAAACACATCCAGCATTCCCCATTCGTTCCTGCCTTCAATAATGGACACTGCCTTCATCTTACCTACATCGTATAAGGCTGAAACAGTATCACAGCCTGTTATAGCATGTAGGAACAAGATATTGGTTTTAAGGTTGGGACTGATGGCCTGTTGAATAGCATGTATGCTGTAAACTGATGGATCACGTTCAAACATCATGAAAATGTTCATATCTCTAGTTGCCTGGGCAGTGAGCATCACCAGCAAATCAGTATCCTTCCCAACAACTACAACTGGTCGTTCATGGTCACCAGCTGCTGCAGTCAGTGATGTGGCTACAACGAGATGATCTGCATCTGCAGTGCTCTGCTAACAGTTCACACCATTAGACTTAATTTTTCATGAGTATACCAATCAACCGCTGCTTGTTCTTACTGTTTGCCAGGAATGACGTTTGGGAGGTGGTAGGCACCATGTCCACCTCAAATATAATACCTGCAGATGCATTCTGGACTGCTCTCCTGTGTTGTTCTAGTGCTTTTGTTGATATGGTGCAGTCGTATCCATCAAATATGATTGCTGAGCCCCTTCCATAATGATTAAGAACATGTGTCTCATAGGTGTCACACACCTTTCCATATGTAGCGTCACATGACCAAGTTACACTGTGTAAGAGGTGGCCACCATCAATAATGAATTGTAAGTTCTCGGGAATCTGTAACTGGCCATTCACCTTTGACTTCAGCATAATGGCAAGGACACTTTTGATGTTTTTGCGCATCATCCCATGATGAAAAAGGGAAGGAGGGTGGGTCCCAAATTCATAACAAAGGAAATCCAGCATTTCATTATGATGCTTCATAATACATGTCACACGCATGAAAAGAACGGCTGCGTTGACTTCCACACTCTGTCCTCTTATAGAAACTTGAGATCTAGCGCTGCTGATTGACAAAACCCTGTCTTTTCGCTTCATTTTCTGATCAGCATAGTTGTGTCCTGTCATTGCTTCTGCTCCAGCTTTCCCCACTGTGTAGGATTCATCAGCATTTGCTGCAGTATTAGCAACTTCACCAGTAGAAATACAGACAAGAGATTCATACCCTTGATATGAGAACGGGGAATGTGTAGAAAGCCAATTAATGAAAGTTTCACAATCCTGACTGTCACGTGCTGTTCTGGATGGACGTAAATCAGCATGCTGGTCTGATGTGCTGTTATGAACACCACAGAAGTTTTCCAGTGCATTGCAGATAGGAACACATTTTGGAGTTACAAAGACCCATTTGGTCACAGTGCTATCAGTTATTCCCCTACCACGAGCCAGTTCACCAGATGTCTTCAATAATCTCATGAGTTCTTGCTCAATTATTTGGTCTGTAAAATTCCCATTCCAAAATGTATCACTTCTCCGTATTGTGAAGTAACCATGCTTGGAGAAATTTAGAAATTCAGTTTCACCCATGATTTCAGGTAGCTTCTTCATTGAGTCAAGATACAAACGTGATGATTTAGCATAAGCAGTATGGCCTGCTGCATGGAATATCGGGATCATTTACTCACAGCATGAAGATGCAAATGCCAGTCTTCTGTGCGCTCTGCTCTGATAAAGAGCATAATTACTTGCACCTGCTTTAAATACTGGATCCATAACTTGCCTGTACGACTTTGTCTAGCAGCATCTGCCATGAGATCATGTAAAATGTGAGTCAGCTGCTGAACTACCTCTTCATTCATAATGCTACTCATGTCACACTCCCTGGCAAGGAGCATTATTTGAACAGAGCAAAACTGACTGATATCCATCCCAATCAGACAACCTGGTGTCTGTAGTAAGATCCTCACAAGAGCAGCTGCTGTGAGTAAATGGGCACGAAGAGCTCTTGCATATGCATGCCCTGTCACCATATGATTCACTGTGTTTGGCGCATAGACTGTCTGCCACAGACTCTCCAAACCTCTACCGCCCATTATGTAGCCAATAGATCCCATGAATGACATCAGAAGGTGAAACCCACCAAGCCTGACTATTGTGTTCTTGAGCTCAGGGGAGGCCTTAACAGCTTTCATATACAGTGGCTGGTCAAATGTCACAAGACACTTTCCCAAAAATGGTTGATGGCTGAGATGGAGCTTGGTTGATGAATGGAAGAATTTCTATCTTGCTTTTATGATTATTGTCCCCTGTGACTGCCACCTGCATGAATCCACTCCAGGAAGGACACTCTGCTGCAAGAATAGCTTGGGAAAACTAGCAAACTATATACTATCCAGATATTTAGCCAGGTTCAACAGGGCTGGGAGTGGTTGAGGGGGTTCAGGTGGGTCAATTATGACTGACTTCAGTCCTGCAGATTTAGGTTTTTTGTATGGCTTTATGGGCACATGACTGAACTGTCCCATCTGCACTACAGATCTGATACTGGTGGACCTTTGTAGCAGAGATGAAACCTGATCTGTTGCTGCTGGGGTTACACATGCAATGCCACCCTTGGTATGCCACGTGCCATGACATGTTAGAGTGCGAACATTTATATCTACATTGTCAAAAATAAAATTGACTAGATCTCCAGAAAGGTAAAAAAACTGCTCTCCTTTTGGTAAAAGGGCATCATATAGTATTTGATCCTACATGTAGTTATCTGCAAAAGATAAACTACCGAGAAGATCAATGAGTTCACGTGACTCCAGTTTTCTATTAATATACACAGATATTCCTAGCAAAATTGGTGATATGAATGAACGAGGTCTGACAGCAGATATTATACTATGGGCAATAGCAGTGCGACGTCTTTCTGCTACTGCTCTGTCATTTGATTTAGTCTTGATTATCACTTCTAGGAGACGCCTTAAGCCCCAAATACACTGCCGAATTTTGGCCACGAACTTGACGCCGAATCAGTTCGTGAAAAAATTCGGCGACCGGTTCGCCGACATGACCAAGATTCTTACAGTTCGTGACCATTCGGCGACATGTCGGCGAATGCTCAAGACAATTCGGGGACAGTTCGGAGACATGTCGCCGACTATTCGGCGTCCAAGTCGCCGAGCTCAAAATCTGAAATGTTAACGTTTTTTTTTTTTTTTGTCGCGGAATAACTGGCGACAAGTCTCCGAATTGTCTTCGCATGTCCCCGAAGTGTCGGCGACATGTCGGGGACAATTCTCCGACAGTGCCAAGATTTCTGACAGCTGATCATCTGATGCCCATGTGGCATACAAGAGCACGGGAATCCGCGCCTACCTCATGGACTACTACAACACCCGGGGAGCAGTGGCCTGGCAGGACAGAATTGTGGGCGAGTAAATACCATGTGTGGTAATATGTGTAGTAATATGTATGATAGTATGTGTAATAAAATGTATAAATGTGATTTGTTTTTGTTTTACTCTCCTACAAATATTTTAGAATGAATGAATGTTTACTTAATATCAGTAAACAAACCAGTAACTGAAAAAAGAAATAAATCTAAATAACTGAAAATGAAACAAAGGTTAAATAATGGCAGAATAATGATATTAAGAAATAAATAAAGAAATAAATAGTAAATAAATTATGAAATAAATGAAAATGTTAGTTCCATACCTATTTTATATATTCATGATTCTTCTTGTTTTTCATATTTTCTTGTTTACTTTTTATTATTATAGTATTATTTTATTCCGTATATATATATATATATATATATATATATATATATATATATATATATATATATATATATATATATATATATATATATATAGAGAGAGAGAGAGAGAGAGAGAGATAATCCATAAATAGATAGATAGATAGATAGACCCTGTGTACACCTCCACCGCGACCCGTTTGCCGTGTCGTGATTTATTCGCCGAATATTCGGGGACATGTCCCCGAATAGTCTTGGCCATTCGGCGACATGTCCAGCATACAACAAGGCCAGCATACAACAAGGCCAACATTATGCTCTGGTTCATAGCGAGGAACTTCGAGTGTAAAACACCAGACGTGATGCTATCCTTGTATAATTCCATGGTAAGACCGCACCTCGAGTATGCAGTGCAGTTCTGGTCTCCCAATTACAGAAAGGACATTGCTTTACTGGAAATGATTCAACGACGCGCCACAAAGATGATTCCAACCTTCAGGGTTCAACCGTACGAGGAACGACTCAAGCGACTCAATCTCTTTACATTGGAGAAAAGACGCCTACGAGGGGATATGATTCAAGTCTTCAAGTATCTAAAAAAGTTCAATAACGTCGATTACTCCAAATTCTTTGAACTGCAAACCAACTCAAGAACTAGAAATAACGGTTTACCCATTCAGTTGAGTCGATGTAACACAGACATTGGAAGGAGTTTCTTTTCAAACCGATTCATCCGCCACTGGAACAATCTTCCCTCAGAAGTAGTAAATGCGAATACCATCAACTCCTTCAAATATAGAATCGACCGTCATTTCGCTGCGTCGGGAGTAAACTGAATAACGAGGGGCTTCCATCTGCTCCTCAATATCGAGGTGCTTTCATCTGCTCACCAAGCCCCAAGTGGCGGTCGAGCAGATTAAATCACCCAAGCGGGCGACCTCGTAATGAGCCAATAGGCTTTCTGTTGCCTGCATTTCCATGTTTCCATGTTTCCACCCACTCCTTCCCCTTCTCTTCATTCATCCCCTTCCTTGCCTTACCCATCTTCCCATTCACTCTCGTCCATCCATCCCCGTCCTTTGCAACTGCACCCATGAGGAACTAAATCAAAGATGTGTTGTTCGTTATATGCACTTTAAGGAAAAATTCTGAATAAAATGAAAAAGGGAAGAACCTACAATTGAAGGAACACCTCGGGAATGGGCATGGCTTCACTTATATTACTGAAGACAAACTTATTTGAAAACCCTTCCCTTTGCAATCTTGAAACTGCTTGTTTCGAGGGTAAAGCCAAGATTATAGAAGTAAATGGTGGTTTAACAGCACATGTCGGCCCTAATTTTGACCCGAGCTCTGCCTGCGGGTGAGGAAGCTAGAGTGATGTGGCCTTGAAAAGGGGGGTAGGTTATCTCCCCCGCGCGTCGTGCGGCTGTGTCAGATACCTCTGTAATACGAGTATGGGAAAGTGGGGTAAGATGAACCGTAGGGTAAGATGAACCACCCCTTGCGATCACGTGATCACATATTGCATCAAGCTCTAATGCTGCACAACCAAACCAGTAGTCACCACGTGTCTCTGGTAGCAGCGAGACGTTCCTGTGGAGAGTCTGTCAGTTTTTACAGCAAAAAATGTTTCTTCCATTGAAAAGTAAAATATTGGAAGCCGAGAATATCGTCAATTACTCTGGTATGTATTAGTCTTACTTTTGTTGCAAATTGCTGGTGATTAGTTTAGTATTTGATAATTCTTCTGTCCATGTTTTCGATGGTAACGGTTTGTATTAACATATTTACAAACGATTCATTCAAAATGGCCGCGGAGGGGTAAGCTGAACCTTTAAGTTTGGGGACAGATGAACCATCAGTTCATCTTACCCATCATGTGTGAATGATTATTTTTTAATCCTCATTGTAATCTGTTTGATATCAGATGCCGCGAAAGTACATCAGAAAAACGAGCCGGGCCCCTGTACCCCTCGGTGTGATGAAAAGGGCCTCTGCTGCATTCGACGATGGAAAAAAGAAGAAAAGAAAAGGGCCACAAAAATACTGACTGATACGCCAGTCCGGGATGAAGTAGCAGCAGAGAGAGAAGAAAAATAGGCCGCCAAGGCGAATAAAGAAATTGTGAAGAATTTGTTTGGTAAGAGACAGAAGTCAAGACAGACAGCATCTATAATGCCACTTCGGATGATGATAGTGAGGACGATGTATGCGAGACCATGGATTCACTTACACAAGACTCTGATGACGATATATCGGATGACGAGTTAATGGAAGGCGGTTTCGTGGTAGTGAACATTCATAGCATGAAGGGAACCACACAAAGATATGTCGCAAGAGTCGACGTAATCGACGGTGATGAAATCGAGGGAGTTTTCATGAAGAGAATCCCGGGACACAGGCCCATTGAAAGCAAACAGGCCTTCATAATCGACCACAATGATGAAGCATCATTCGATAAAAAAGATATTTCGGTGACACTACCAGCTCCGAAAAACTTGTCTGGTAGTCTGCGAAAGTCGAACCAGTTTGTGTTCCCATGTGACTTGGGAAGATTCAATCTCTCGTAGGCCTGTTGATGGACATAAGTGCATTTTGCTAAATTTTCAAAAGGATTTTTTATTATTTTAAAAGGATGTATATGTACTATTGATACATTAAACACATTTTTTAAAGGTTTTAAAAAGGTGAAAGCCTTATCAGGAGAATATCAATTTTGTTTATGGTTAAAGGTAAATGACAGCTGCTCAAATGAACACTGACAGAGACAGGGTCACGTTACCAGGGAAGACCCCAGGTCGAAAAATCTAAAAAGTGGTTCATCTTACCCCACTTCCCCCTAACTAGGAGCTCCGAGCCAAAAAATATATTCAGTCCTCAGTCACACACACACACACACACACACACACACACGTACAGTGTAATTCAAGCAAACATATCTAAATTGAAAATGACCGTATCTCGCTTATTTCCAAAGTCAAGTTTTTTATTAACAATCAGCAGCGGACGGGAAAAAAATTGATAACCCGACGGGCCTGACGTGTGGGGTGGGCAGTGGAGAGAGAGAGAGAGAGCAAATCATCCGTCTACTGACCTGTATGTCCTCACTAAACTGAGGGAAATCACGAACGGTAGGTATAATAATTTATGAAGAGTAACGAGCCTCCATTATGGGAGGTAAGGGTTGCATATGACTTGCGCTACACTGTCGTGTCATCCTGACAAGATGTTGCATCACTTCCACTGTACCCCTCCACTAGTGGTGGCAGCGCTCCACACGTAGGCACGAAGCAAGCACTTAACGGGCATGAGTAAATCTTGTGTTTACACTTGTAATATTTGCTTTGTTTTGTGTATGCAGCTCAGCGTTTAAGGAAGTAATTGTTTTGAATCCTCGTAAACTTCATTTTCAAGAAAATAAAAATGTATAAGAAATGCATTGTAATTCTCAGACAACGACGTTGTTTGTTAACGCGCATCGGATCCGGGGACGAGTAGGTTTCATTGCTTGTTTCTCCAACAGAAGTTCAGTCATCTATAGGCGATGGAAAGTTTTCAGATTCCGCCATAATCAACTTTACTTTTTAACTCTTAGCGGGTGATATTTTCTCAAATAGTCTCCAAAGCAAATACCCTTCACTCATCGTTAATCAAGTCATACTGAGTATACTATTCTGAGGAGACCTCGGGTAACCTTGTCCCAGGGAATCTACCCCAACGGCCGGTGGCAACACTGCAGGGTGGCGCACGGCTGCCTGAGGTGACGGAGCTCACATATGAGGAGTCCGGCGGTAGTGGCGCGTGGCCTGTCATAAGTGTAACCATCACGTACCCTTTGAGGCTCCTAAATACTCTTCCGAACGCATGTGACCAGTTGTTGTGTCGCGTGTAACCTAGATTGACGCAGCGACGGAGGGGCAGCCTGAGGGACCGAACACCGATTCCTGGTAAGTACTTCCGTGGGTTGCCTCGTAGCAGCACAAGAGGTTTGTACTGATGTTTCTGGAATAAGAAAGTGAAAGGATTGTATCATCTACAAGAGTACTTCCTTCCGTGTATAGTTATGTGAGCTCGTAAATTCCACCGTCGGTTACAACAGAAACGGCAAATCGTGTATACTGCCCCTTTTCACCCCCCCCCCCCTTTTCGTTGCTTTTTTACATAGCTCAAATGGCAATTAGCACTACCCCAGCTACCATCCCCTCCCTGTCTTTGGCTTTACAGTGCCTAAAGTCAGGGATCTCCATGACCAATAACCCAGGAAAACTACTGTTGTACAATCGTGGGACACAAGTGTTGACACACTGTCCACTGAGTTTCGTTCACCGGCCCTGACTTTAAAATATATACACCGCATGGAAAGAGGCTAATGTTCAGATATGTCACTACATATACACTCTCCATAATTTATTATATATGAATTTGTCAGTTGTGCACACTGATAACAAGTTTGTAATTTGTGGAGGAAAATGTCTCTTTTTACATTTCGTTCAAATTTAGTCAAGGACAGCTAAAGTTGTTTACAAGGCTATTATGCATTTGAATAAATGTTGTATTCATTCCTGCAACGTCCTCCCTAAGAAAATACGAAGAAAACATTGATAACTTGCACAAATATTCTGATATGATCTAAAAATATATAATGATGAAACCATTTAACTCTCGCTTGACAATGTTATGTAATGACGTCATCGACCATGCCAGCCGGCGCATTTAGGAAACTAGTAGGCTATTGTGAATTGAATTACAAAGCTATTATTTTGCATTTAAGAATACTAAGCGATTCGTTTGCATTTATGAAACTAAGCCATTACTTTGCATTTACGAATACTAAGTTATTATTATGCATTTAAGAAAACTGCTATTATTTTGCAGTAACTTTTTTTGGTCAATTTACGGTTTCACCCAACCAACGATTTTCTCACGTGGTTCATGTATTTCTTATGATAGATGAAGAGAATTCATTGATTTTGTACCTCATTTCAGTCGCAAATGTCTACTTTTCGAGTTATGCCTCTTCTCAAGTTATGCCTATCCCTTCCTAAACGATCTTGGGGGACCTGTGGGAACACGGGGTTTCTGGGTGGGGGAGCATGAAATCGACTAATATGCATTTCAAATGAGGTCGAGAAATCAACAGAATCGCATTAGAACACCAGTGAAAAGGCATAGCCTACATTTGTTTTGGTTGGAGCGGGGAAGCGGCCATTGTGATGTAAGCAGTGTTGCCAACGATCCGCTATGGGTGAACATCCCATCCTGATCTGCGCATGCGCGGACTTTGTTTACATACACAGGGTGGATTATTTTCGGCACGGTACCATGTCTTTTCTCGCTTACTTATTGTGATCTGTCCCACCCGAGTTTATATTTGTTTTTATGAAAGTAAATGATAACGTATGTTTTGAATTTGGAAAATGCGTGAAATATGAAAGTTGATTCCTGCACCTCTTGTATGTCAGCAAATGTGATAAATGAGATAACCTGCACCCCTTGTATGTCGGTAAATGTGATAAATAAGATAACCTGCACCACTTGTAGGGGGAGGTGGGGCAAAATGGCATAGGTGGGTAATATGGACCACCCCGTTTTCTGTGTTTTTAGCTTCTGCCAGCTATTGATAATGATATGGACTTACTCCTCGGCTCATTAGTCAGCTGTAACATCGGGGCAAGTTTGGACGCCGTCGTTTGTTTGTGTGTGAAAAATCCCAGAATATTTTATCACCAGCTGATCTATTGGTAAGGGTCTGATAAAATCGTGTTTATAGGAGTACTGTGACTCATAATTTCATGTGTTATTGCATGATTCTTTGGTATTACTCTGTGCATGAGTCTGACTACTGAAACATTTTTCTGCACCGCCATTGTTCCGCTGATATTGTTGTTAACATTTTCATTGCCCTTGGGGCAAAACGGCCCACTTAACAATAATTATTATTTTTTGCTGTTAACTAACTCACAACTTCACTGAACAAAGATAAGGACAAAGTGTTCTCTGTTTCTTTTATATGAATATTAATTTTATGTTCAGGAAGGTAATGTCACTTTTCGTTTGTGAGTTCATGTTGTTCATGCTATTGAGCAAAATAACAATTATTTTTGTAATGCATTCAGAACTTTTATGTTCAGAAAGGTAATTTCACTTTCACTTGTGAGTAGTTTCATGAGAGTTCATTGGTGTTCATGCTATTGAGCCACAGATCATTTATTTTTGTAATGGAATAAGAACTTGATGTTCAGGAAGGTAATATCACTTTTCATTTGGAATTCATTGTTGTTCATGCTACTGAGCCTAAGAGCAATTGTTTTCTAATGGAATAAGAACTAGATTATTTTAGTTTTGTTAAGTAATCTTTCTAATGTGATTATCTGTCAAAACGTATGTTTGGCATGTTACAAAGAATTTCCATATGAGGCCATTTTGCCACATAAGTGAGGTCCGTTTTGCCCCGACCGTTGTACAAAATGGTCCACTTGTGGCTATTTAATTTTTTTAATTCATGAGTAAAGGATCCAAAGTAGTTCTTCCAAAGAGAGTTTATTTTGTTTAATGATGAATAAAGATTGCAAAAACACCAGCTATCTCTGAATATACTACAAAATTAATGCAAAATCTGGAGTGAAACCTTAAGGGTGCCGTTTTGCCCCACCTTCCTCTGTGTCGGTAAATGTGATAAGTGAGATAACCTGCACCTTGTACGTCAGTAAATGTGATTGGTGAGATAATGTACGTCGGTAACTGTAATAAATGTGATAACCTATACCCCTTGTATGTCGGTAAATGTAATAAATGTGATAACCTATACCCCTTGTATGTCGGTAAATGTGATAAATGTGATAACCCTTGAATGTCATCCTGGAATTTGGCCATTCTCTCATAAAAACTAGCATGCTGTATTGCCGCCATCTTGCCTGGACAAACTAATATCAACACTCTGTGATAGTAAACATTGGGTTCTGCGCATGCGCAGATCAGGATCGGATAGACTAAAATACATTGATGAGATTTATCGCCACGCCGGGCTGCCCACAACATTTCCTCCCGTCACTCCAGAAACACAGGCCGAGGACCGCGAACTTGTTTTCCACTGGAATGCCTCAGATTTGCTACACTTTTTTGTGCTGTCTGTAGCGCCGGTAGGGTTTTTGAGGGCGTTATAGACGGCCCCAGCCTGTTAGTGGCGCAAGCTAATTTTATTTATGGTGGCTGGCGTGATGTATGACTTGCTTGGCCCATGCTGCCTCCCGGTGCTCCTCTTGACCGAAGTTGCTGAAGTTAAGGTTGATTGAAGATCCGGACAGCATGCCAAGTGCCTTCCCACCCCTCAACAGCCACAGCCTCTTTGACCTCAACCAGAGAGGATGAACTTTCGTCAATGGGTGGGTCAGCATCCACCACTTGTAACCCAGCAACTGGAAGCTGCCGACGTGGAGAGTCCACCATGTACAGCTGCTCAAAGTTCTCAGCCCAACGTGCCCTCTGCCCATTCATGTAAGACACGAGGCAGCCGTCAGCTGTTCGGATAGTGCTCACCTAATAAGAGGGAGACTTGGAGCGGAGCATCTTCACGGCTCGATAAGCAGGTCGGGGGTCATTCGCATTTAAATGGCCCTCGACTTCCTCAACGAGACTCCTGACATACCTCTCCTTGTCTCTCCTCAGGAGAGCTCTAGTCCCTACGCGACAGAGCCCTGTATTGGTCCCTTCCCAGCAAGTCTGGCAGCGCGACTCTCCTCAATATTATCCAACGTCTCCACCGAGGCAAAGGCACTCCTAGATCTCGGGCGCTCTCCAGTGCACTCCTCGGCATCTTGCAGAGTCTTACGTTTGAAGGTATTCCACAGTTCTACAGGGTCTTCCAGGGTGCTGAGCACATCGAACCGATTTGAGACCGTCACTGCATACTCCTGAGCACATGCCAGGTCCTTCAGCCTCTCGAGATGGAACACAGTAGTGTTGCATCTCGAGATTCTGACCTAACATGAAGCTTGAGTGTTGCAACAACAAGCCTATGGTCAGTTGCAAAGAACCCAGCACTCCGGTAAACCCTGCAGTTCTGAAAAATCCTCCAACGAGTATTTACGAGAATGTGGTCGATCTCCTTAGCTACACCTCCGGCATCGCTATATCAAGTCCAGCGGTGGCCGCCGCCCGGTGCCACCTGGGATTTTCAGCCGCCGCCGAGTGGCTTAAAACTACCCACATGCTGTCAGAAGAAGCTCTGGTCTCTGGTACCAGGAACCCGCAATTCTCAACTTTCTGGATTTTGCAAAATTCAGGAGGAGAGCTGTTGATGTTCCTGGTACATTTGCTGAAATGAGTTCCTGTACCCACTGTGGTAAGCCTTCCCTCAACCGGCAACGTCGCAGTAGTGCTACTCAAGTGTTGTTGTGAATAAACGATGTTCGTCGTGTTCGGCTGTGAGTGGCGGAGAGGTTCACTGCTATTCAGGAAGTGTAAGGGAGGCTTTATCCATAATTAAGAGGTGAAAATAAATGTAGCATGTATGTAACACATGTTAAACCAAGATATCACTACAAAATAATAACACCAGAGAGAAGACGAGGCGTATTATCTAGAGTCGAGACTTTGATGTTCCGCTCCTTCATCAGCATTCACGTGTGAACGTGTGCACTCTCTCTCTCTCTCTCTCTCTCTCTCTCTCTCTCTCTCTCTCTCTCTCTCTCTCTCGAGCGAAATCCGATATAATTTTCTCACTTTCTAAGAAATCCGGCCACCTGTTTTTAACCAGTCTCTCACATACCTTCGCAACCACACTAGTGAGTGATACCGGTCTGTAATTTAATGGGTCCGCTCTCTTGCCTCCCTTAAACATCGGTACCGTACTATGTTTGCTCTCTTCCAATCTTGTGGTACCTTTTCTTCACTCAGAGAGGCACTCATTATGGAGTGCAGTTTCTCTGCAAGTTGATCACTACATTCTTTCAAGATCCACCCTGATACTCCATCCGGCCCCGTCGCCTTTCTTACATCAAATTATTCAAACTTTCTTTGACCTCCTGCACCGTTAACTGAATCTCTTGCATAACTCTTCCTTTTTCCTGGCCCGGGGGTTGTACAAATTCTTCTTTTGTAAAATTCTATGGAAGCTGTTATTCATCACCTCTGCCATCTTTGCTGGGTCCTCATATGTGGTTTCATCCATTTTCAGTTTATCGATTTTTTCTCTATTCTTTAATTTGCCGTTCACACGTCTATAAAATAGTTTGGGTAGGTCTTTTCACTTGTCGATTATATCTTTTTCATATTTCCTTTTTTCTTATCTTCTAATCTTTGTATATTCATTCCTTGCTTGTTTGAAATCGTTCCACGAGTTAATTCTTCTTCGTCTCCTCCATCCCTTCCAAGCTTCCTCTTTTCTCTTTCTAACTATCTCGGATCTCTTGTTAAACCACTCCTTTTTACCAACATCCTTTTTGGTTACCTTGGGGACATATCTATTTTCGGTTTCCTTGTATAGCTTTAAAAACTCCTCCCACTTATCCTGTGTACTCTTGGCTTTGAACAGCCCACTCCAATTTGCATTTTCAAAAAAGGTTCTCATGCTAACAAAGTCACAGTAGTTGCTTCTCCCAATTTTGTGATTTTCTTTTCGGTCAATCGTTTTCTTTTCTGATACTTCAAATTCCACAACCTCATGGTCACTCTTCGCTATTGGACAATCTACGTTAAGATTTTCTATTATTTCCGGCGCCTTACTAAATATATACCAGGTCTAGTCTTGATGCCTCGCCTTCTTTCCCGAATCTGGTATGTTCCTTGATCCACTGAGTCAGCACATGTTCCACTGCCAGTTGCAGTAGTCTTCCTCCCCACGACTCGTCTGCTCCTGCGTCTCCCAATCCTCCCATTCCACCTCCATGCAGTTGAAATCACCCATTATAAGTATTCTCTCACACGCCCTCAACATTTCATCCTTGCAACTCACCGTCTCTTGTATCATTTGTTTATATTCCCGCAACCCCATACGCTTGTTCATGGGGGCACATACCCTACTACATAATGCCTCCTTCTTCCTTCAGCACCCACAATTTTCACTTTCAACACCTCTGTCAAGCCTTCACCCTCAATTACCTCCTCCACCCTAATGCCTTTTTTAACCATCAACATCACACCTCCTCCCTGTTTTATCTTTCTGTCTCTCCTCCATATGTTGTTTGCACCTTCTCCAATCCCCACCACCTCAATTGAGTCACAACTTAGTTTCCGTCAGCCCCACAATATCAGGTTCTTTGTCTCTCAAATAGTCGTTAATTATATCTACGATGAAACTATTCCATTAATATTCGTATATGTCACTTTCCACCCTTTCTCCTTTTCTGTTAGTTTTATTCCCTTCTTCCTCTCGACCCTATGAACTATTTTCTCACTTTCATATCCATTACTCTCCAAAAAAACTCCCTCTTCTCTTCTTGCGATCTCTTCTCATTTAAATCACGAACCTCACCTCTAAAGGCGGCTTTACACTTGGCAATTCGCGGCTGGCAATACAGGCGCGGCAGCATTTTTGGTCTGGGTCTGGGTCTGGGAGCTCTTCTCGCGGCAAGTTCTCTGCAGCTGAGCGTGTCCGTCTTGTATTGCCGACTGGCGGCTGGGTAAACAACATGTCGGCGCCAATAAAACAAGAAATGACAGATGCAGATAACAAGATTTGGAGCCGGGAGGCCGAGGTGGCATTGCTAGAGGAAGTGAGACAGCATCGACACTTGTGGGACCCACAAGATAAGCTCTACAAGAAGCAGAGTCTGCGCAAAACAACTTTTGAGAGAGTGGCAGCAACATTGCGGGAAATGTTTATCTCTTTGCGAGATATCGAAGGAGGTATAAGGAACGGTTATTTTCGTGTATTATATAATCACACTATGTAATGCCTGGGGGTTGGGATGGCATGTTCCTCCCTTCTCCTTTGTTGTTAAATGCAACAATAAACAATCAATCAATCAATCAATACTACTTATGATAAAACTCGTTTACTTAAAGTATTTCTACAATATTAGGCTGATGGACCAAACTCATTGTGGTTTTAAGATATGGTAGTAGCCTTTTGGGGTGTCTGGGGTGAATTCATGCCCTTGCATTTACTAGCAGTTTACGTCTTGATGCTCCCGGCGGCTCCTCCCACGTGTGAAGGTACTTTCTCCCGAGAGCACCCAGCCGGTCTAGCCGCTAGATCGTCGCGGGTGTATTGCCGGCCAGGAATTGCCACGTGTAAAGTGTGTGTGTGTGTGTGTGTGTGTGTGTGTGTGTGTGTGTGTGTGTGTGTGTGTGTGTGTAATTCACCACGACCTGATCACGCGTTGGTCTCGTAATCGCCAGCAGCAGGTACCCTCCCGACATGAGCAAGTGCTCTTTATCGTCGATCTATGGGTACTGCCAGGACCTCACACACCACACACCCCATCCCCTTTGCTCAAGGGGGGATAGTAACCACTCCTAGTCAACGGAAAGAATCCGGCCTGAGCGGGCTCAAACTGCCGCCCTGTCAGACCGTGAAGCCTGGCAGTGTGTGTGTGTGTGTGTGTGTGTGTGTGTGTGTGTGTGTGTGTGTGTGTGTGTGTGTGTAGTTCATTCATAACACCCTGATCACGAGTCTCTCTCTCTCTCTCTCTCTCTCTCTCTCTCTCTCTCTCTCTCTCTCTCTCTCTCTCTCTCTCTCTCTCTCACACACACACACACACACACACACACAGAGAGAGAGAGAGAGAGAGAGAAATTTCAGCTGGCCGTGCAATAAGCCGGAGAGCCTTACTGCACACACACCTCACTATCACCTGTCATCCTCGTCCATGTAGCTATCCAGTCTACTCAAACCAAGCTATCGTCGCTGCACTAACTATTTTATTGATTAGTCGATTCCATTCCATAGAGAGAGAGAGAGAGAGAGAGAGAGAGAGAGGCGGGCCACACTTGCCATGGAGGTGGGCGGAGCTTGAGCCAGCCGGCAAATCAGCGAGGAGTGCGGCGGGGCTAGAAAACTGTACCTACCTTCGTAAATATATAAAGGATGTATAAAGGAAGTGTACTGTACTGTAATCATGCCCTGCCTGTGATTCTTCTGTCTCTTTCCTGCTGCAGGATAATGTCTGAGGGCGGCAGTCGGGGCGACGTGGCAATGAGGGTGATCGCGAAAGTCCACAGGCCGGGGGTCACGCCGGAGGAGATGGTGGTCTGCTACGACGAGTGGTCCGAGAACTACGAGGAGATGGTGAGAGAGAGAGAGAGAGAGAGAGAGAGAGAGATGCCTTCGGTACCAAGTGCCTACGCAGAATCATGGGGTATCGCTGGAATGATTTTGCGTTAAACCGGCGACTACTCCTTGAGGTCCGGGAGTGAAGTGATGCGGCCCCTGGGGTACCCACCTGTAATCACATGATTCCCGTCCTTAGATGATCTGGAAAGGCGGGTACCGTGGCCCCGCCATCACGCTGGAGGAGGCGCTGCGTTGGGTACCCCCGGAGCGGCGAGCTAAGGCCAGGGTGCTGGACGTGGCCGCTGGGACGGGCTGCGTGGGCCGCGAACTCCACCGGGAAGGCTTCAGGTGGGTGCCGCAGGGCCGCAGACAGGGGGTTGTCCGGTCACCATACTTAAATATCCTCCAGTCCACTGCCTCCTGCCTGCCAGTGCCTCAGCCTCAACACGAGTCCAACGCCAAGAGATGAAGATGATGTGTTGGAAATTACAGCAGCATGTGTAGAGGCAGGGCCGCTGGGTGGGAACTGGAAGCGGGCAGGAGCGGCATTACTATAGTCCATCAACTCTAACTTAAAATTGAGCCCTGTGGCTTGGCCCCGGGGAAACCATCATTGTTTACAGATCTAGCGATGACCTGCGCATGACGTTTTGTCTCACTGTTAGTCTGTACGTTATCTATTTATGGAATTTACATACATTCATAATACGACTGCGTGGTGTTATGAATGGCTTGGGATTAGAGGGATTGATTGATTGATTGATATAGAGTTTCTTTCATGGCGCCGCAACATCTTGGTCATATGGCACCGGAGTAATAAAATGGAAGGCAAATAATTAAAATAATCTAAGGGTGATAAAAGTTATTAGGAAGATAGTTTTGAAATGGTCCATTCAGATATAGCACTAGTTTAAAATATAATAAAATGTTTATTAAAAATGCATTAGTGAAATACAAAGAACTTTCTATAAAGAGACCCTACAAGAGATGGAGGATGCCCATCTCCTGCAGATACCCCATGACGTCATGTCCAGGGGTGAACGCCTTTTCACCCAGCATTAGGGAAAGGGAAAAATTCCCATGTACATCACGACACCGGGAGAGGTACTGCTCTCGCAGATCCCGCAGACTGGGGCACTCGACCTGGGATTAGAGGGAAAGACAACGACTCAGTAAACCTTCCATATCACTTGGCAACGTGGCTCATGCAACTTTGCCGCCTGACGGACCTTGGCAACAGGCGCCAGGCCGCATCATTCAACGTTACGCCACAATGGACAAATGAAGTAGATATCACTCTCGCGCCCTGCGCAGCCATGCAGAGAGAGAGAGAGAGAGAGAGAGAGAGAGAGAGAGAGATAGCCACCCTCTCTGAGGAGAGTAATGGAGTGATGTGGCACCAGCGCGGTCTCGTGGGGAATCCTTGTGTCGCGCCCAAGGGCTCAAGTTAAAATCGATAGACTATACTATGTTAGGAATTAGGCCAGTTAACCGGGGGACTAGACAAATTAACTATTTCCCTTATGGAACTAGTCTCGGGCCGAGAGTTCAAGCCAACTATGAGTATCGTCTGAGCTCAAATAAGCCTTCGATGGTACTTAAATACTTCGGTCATCGGCTCCCAAACCGAGACAGAATTAACTTATTCACTGCCTGAAGACTAACCACATTTACCATGAAAGGAATAACAATAGTGAAGTGTTTCCTTTCATGAAATAATAACTAATTGTTCTTGCTGAATTAAAATTAAAGAGCAAGGATAATTTAACCTATGGAAACAGAGAGGAAAGCCACGCCACCTGGCGAGAGAAATAAAAAATATCGCTTCAGACCCACGTGGTTGGTTTTCTCTCACTCCACCACCGGCCTTCACAAAGTAAAGACCAAGGCACTGCAGCATACCCATTAACTCGGACGCAGTGTACCTTCTATTACCTGACTGAGGGATACTACACCCGGCAACGAGACTTCAGAGACAACAATATCTTTTGAAACCCGCTTCTCAGCTAAGTGCCCCCAGCAGTTATTTGAGACAGATAGATTTTACTACACAGATCTGGTAGGATTATTATTTGTTCGGCTGTCTGGAGTTGCTTGTTGGATACCTTCACCACCTAATAGCTGGTAAGCACTTGTTTGTTTGGGATTGTCTGACGGGTGTGTTATTCACTTTGCGAGTGACCTAACTGTTGGGTAGGGTAAATTTACTGATTCCCAACAACTACTACTACTGCTATAACTTCTACTACTACTACTACTACAACTACTACAGCCGCTCCCACAGGCACATAGACGCTGTGGACCCGTCGGAGGGCATGATGAAGCAGCGGGAGACTGGCATCTATACCAACGACTTCCTAGAGTTTATCGGCAGCGGACACTCCACCGTGCCCAAAGGTATTAGTAGTTTTTTTTTTTACGTCAAAGGACACGGTTCAAGGGCAACAAGAAGAGTAAAAAAAAAAGCCTGCTACTCGCCGCTCCCATAAAATATAAAAGTAAAGAGTAGCCAAAAGAGAGGTCAATTTCGAGTGGAGAGGTGTCTGGATACACTTCTTGAAATATGTCAAGTCATAGACAGGGGGAAATGCAGACGAAGGAAGGTTGTTCCAGAGTTTACCTCTTGCATAAGGGTTTTGGATAGTATAGGGATGAGCATGAGTAGAAAGTCGTGTGCAGCGGTACCGCGGGAGGGAGGGAGGCATGCAGTTAGCAAGTTCAGAAGAGCAGTCATCATGAAGATATCGATAAAAGATAGAAAAAGAGGCATCATAGTGGCGGAATTTAATTAAGAGGTAGAAGGTTGTCAGTAAGAGGAGGGGAACTGATGAGACGAAGAGCCTTAGACTCCACTCCGTCCAGGAGAGTTGTGTGAGTGGAATTATTGTTATTGTTGTTGTTTTATATGTAAAGATTAATATACGTATTTTTATTTTACATCTCTCTCTCTCTCTCTCTCTCTCTCTCTCTCTCTCTCTCTCTCTCTCTCTCTCTCTCTCTCTCTCTCTCTCTCAGACACATACGACCTGGTGGTCACCTCGGGCGGTATGGGAGAAGGTCACATCTCACACAGTGGCCTCGACGACGTTGTGCGCGTCGCAAAGAACGGTGAGTGAGTAAGTGAGCCTGCGTGCCTGCGTGCCTGCGTGCGTGCGTGCGTGCGTGCGTGAGTGTGAGTGTGAAAGTGTTTTTACAAAAAATTAGACAGCTCAATGGCACACAAAAAAACAATAATATAAAAAAAAGCCCGCTACTCGCTGCTCCTGAGAAAAAGAAAATCAAAAGAGGTGGCCGAAAGAGAGGTCAATTTCGGGAGGAGAGGTGTCCTGATACCCTCCTCTTGAAAGAGTTCAAGTCGTAGGCAGGAGGAAGTACAGATGAAGGAAGATTGTTCCAGAGTTTACCAGCGTGAGGGATGAAAGAGTGAAGATGCTGGTTAAATCTTGCACAAGTGGTTTGGACAGTATAGGGATGAACATGAGTAGAAAGTCGTGTGCAGCAGGGCCGCGGGAGGGAAGGAGGCATTCAGTTAGCAAGTTCAGAAGAGCAGTCAGCGTGAAAATAGCGATAGAAGATAAAAAGAGAGGCAACATCGCGACGGAATTTAAGAGTGAAAACTATCAGTTGGAAGAGGAGAGCTGATGAGACGAAGAGCCTTAGACTTCACGCTGTCCAGAAAAGCTGTGAGTGGAGCACCTCCCCCACACGTGAGATGCATACTCCATACGAGGGCGGACAAGGCCCCTGTATATGGACAGCAACTGTGCGGGGGAGAAGAACTGGATGAGACGATACAGAACGCCCAACCTCGAGGAAGCTGATTTAGCGAGAGTGGAAATATGA
Organism: Eriocheir sinensis; assembly: GCF_024679095.1. Classification (NCBI taxonomy): domain Eukaryota; kingdom Metazoa; phylum Arthropoda; class Malacostraca; order Decapoda; family Varunidae; genus Eriocheir; species Eriocheir sinensis. The sequence continues at coordinate 86,842 of NW_026111856.1, read as the reverse complement.
AGTTTCCAGTTGAGATTTTGAGTTAAGAATAGACCGAGGATATTTAGTGTTGAAGAAGGTGACAACTGAGTGTTGTTGAAGAATAGCGGATAGGTGTTTGGAAGATTGTGTCGAGTTGATAGGTGGGGAAATTGAGTTTTTGAGGCATTGAAGGACACAAGGTTTCTTCTACCCCAATCGGAAATGATTGCAAGGTGTGAGATTAAGCGTTCTGCAGCCTCCAGTCTGGAGTCGTGTGCTTCCTGGATGGGCTTCTATTGAAAGAAGTTGAATAATGCAGAGTGGAGTCGTCGGCGTATGAGTGGACAGGACAGTTTGTTATTTAAAGAAGATCACTAATGAATAGCAAGAAGAGAGTGGCTGATAGGACAGAGCCCTTTGGAACACAAATGTTGATAGGTTTAGGGGAAGAACAGTGACCGTCTACCACCGCAGAGATACAACGGCCGGAAAAGAAACTGGAGACAAAGGAACAGAGAGAGGGATATAATCTGAAAGAGGGCAGTTTAGAAAGTAAAGACTTGTGCCAGACTCTATCGAAGGCTTTCGATATGTCTAGCGCAACTGAGAAAGTTTCACCGAAATGGCGAAAAGAGGATGACCAAGAGTCAGTTAAGAGAGCAAGAAGATCGCCAGTAGAACGCCCATTGCAGAACCCATACTGGCGATCAGATAGAAGGTTGGAAGTGGAAAGGTGCTTTTGAATCTTCCGGTTAAGGATTGATTCAAAACCTTTAGATATACATGAAAGTAAAGCTATAGGGCGGTAGTTTGAGGGATTGGAACGGTCACCCTTCTTAGGCACAGGCTGTACAAAGGCATACTTCCAACAGGAAGGATAGGTAGATATTGATAGGCAGAGACGAAAGAGTTTGACCAGGCAGGGTGTCAGCACGGAAGCATAGTTTTTAAGGACAATAAGAGACTCCATCAGCTCCATAAGCCTTCTGAGAGTTGAGGCCAGAGAGGGCATAGAAAACATCATTTGGAAGAATCTTAATAACGGCCATAAAGGAGTCAGAGGGGGGGTGAGTAGGAGGAATATGCCCAGAATCGTCCAGGGTGGAGTTCTTACAGAAAGTTTGAGCCTTAGAGACAGATGAGACGGCAGTGCTGCCGTCAGGGTTAAGAAAGGAGGAAAGAGTAAGAAGTGAAATTGGAGGAGACATTTTTGGCTAGATGCCAGAAGTCACGAGAAGAATTAGAAGAAGCAAGGTGTTGACATTTTCTATTGATTAAAGCAGTTTTGGTAAGTCAGAGAATAGATTTGGCCCGATTCCGGGCTGAAATTTAAAAGCCATAGTTAGCGGGAGTTCGAAGGCTCTGGAACTTTTTGTGAGCTGCCTCTCTATCTTTAATAGCACGAGAACAAGCACGATTAAACCAAGGATTTTTAGTATGAGGAGTAAAAAAAGAACGTGGAATGTATGCCTCCATTCCAGAGACAATCACCTCTGAGATGCGCTGGGCACACACAGAGGGGTCTCTCTCCTGGAGGCAGTAATCATTCCACGGGAAATCGGAAAAGTACATCCTCAGGTTGTAACGGTGTAACGCTTGGTTGCGGGGACTTGCGGGCGTGAAGGGAAACTCTTGCTGTCTTAGAAGAAATATATTCTTAACCTAAGATACAGCGTAGCGTGGGTGAGAGAGACGAGACGCTAGGTGTGTGTCGTGAGAGCTCTCTCGAAGGAGTGACGAGTTTCAGAGTGGAAAATAATGAAGTTACAATTGGTCACGTATGTCAAGGTGACCTCTAAGCTTGATGAAATGCTTTGTATACAAACTGAGATGGTAAACACTGACAGCTGACATTCCTACAAGGTGGCGTGATCTATCTGTCGTGGATTTTTTCCATTGATATTGCATGCCTAATCCGTGGTGATAATAAGTAATAATAATAATAATACATTGATATACTACAATTACTATAACACTGCTCGGTCACCTACCGCTGATCGCGACCTCGCGACACCCCCCAAAAAATCTAATTAGTAGTGGACCCGATATAGTGTGAACATGTTGAGCAGACTGCTTATGGGACAAGTATATGAAAACAATGGCTAAGCAGGAATACTCGTGTAGTAATGACATAAATAATGAGAGGTAACACCAGCGGGTGCAACATAAATCATAGAAAAAATCTCTAAATGGAGAAACATAAAGACACGAGTATCTGTAGTTAACAAGTGGCATAGTGACAGAACATGAAATGCTCATCCAGCTTCCAAAAAATAATAAGAACAACAACAATAGGTGGGAACATAGTACAATGTTAAGGTACAGGAGCAGGAGAAATGACAGATTTCTTGCCTTTGTCTTAGGTGAGAAAAAAAAAAAACTACCTAGCCAGTGGCTTCCCTGCATCCTGTCGCCTTGTCTGAACCACCAAATAATCGTGCAGGACAGAGTTCCTCCTAATAAGGTAGCACATGACGACGAGACTGACGAACATCAGAAACATTGGCACAAAAATTCCAGGGTACAAGTAGGTGAGGTGCAAGTATTCAGGCAGCGTTTCCTCCAGGGTTTCTGCAAACTCTGTTTCGTTTGCGAAAGATAATGAATTAAGGGAATTAGTCACATAAGAGATGCTGGAGAAGTGAATGTTATCGAGAGACCGCAGAGGAAACACTCGATGGGAAATATTGGCCGTGAACACCAGACGGATCCGGGACGGGTACGTTGTTATGTTAGTGGAGCGGATATAGCATGCTTCCGCTATGGCATAGTGACCAGTAACCCGTTGATAAGTGGTACCCTCCGGGCAGATTACCGATACATAGAAGGACTGAGGAAAATATAAATATTGCAGACCCTGAAAGTTCTTATGGAAAATAGGTGTTGGTGGTAGTTGCTTGTAAGGGCACAGGGAAAGAGCGTCAGACGCGTTCACTCGGGTGAGGGCGATCTCGCACACTCCTCCCCGACCGGTAGGAAGGCAAAAAGAGACGTAGAGCAATAGAATCGCCTGAAGACCGTTTCCTTGCAATATTGCAAGAGTGAGTAGCTACCCGTTGAATACAGAGCGAAATCCTCCGCGATTAAGAAAAGAGACGGGTACGTGTCCAGGGCTAACACACTGTCCTTGGCGGAAAAGGGAAATGGAACAATTTCATGGACCTCAAACACGTCCGCCGTATGAAACGGAACATGAATGATTATGGCATCGGGCATGAGGGTGGACTCGATCAAGGGGTAAAAATATTGACTCATGTCTGGGGTGAATAAAGGCTTGAGACTATAATTTTGATACCCGATATGGATAGTCGTTCTCAAATCGTGTAGAGGGAACAAGGCAGGTGTGACTCTACCGTGCGCTGCATCAACCATGTTGCTAATAACCTGCTGATTTGCCGTTGCGACAGAGTTAATGACGTTTTCCAGTACATGCAAGGCCTGATCTAGGAGGATAAACTGATTCACCTGGTCGATCTGCTTGACAACTATGTTGATAGCCTCTACCATCTTATTTGTTTGCTCTAGCAGTTCCTCAATGTGAGTATGCAATCGCGCAAGTTTTCTACAATTGGCGTTGATCACCCTGCGATTTCGGGCAGCAAAGGAAAGTACATGAGAGTAGTGGTCCCGCAAATCGCGCACGTTCTCGTCGGTTGCCGTACCGAAGAGGAACTTGAGGCGGACCCAACGATGTTGAGCAACCCCCTCTTTACCCGAGAGTGAACTGAGTGAAAACAATAATCCATGTCTACCTCATAAACTTTTCGCCGTAAAAACAGAATCCTATCCTCCAGTAGTTGAAAAATATTCAGAGAGTTGGTACTAGAAGGTGCCTTTGATTCCCTAGTCTTCGTTACCCGTATGGCGTCTGCCATACCGTGTAGTTTTTCTGAGACTTATCCCGATTGTGTCTGTGGTGTTGGTCAAGGAAGTATATGGATATTTTACGAGGAGCACATCTTCTATGAGGAAGACCTCTCCTGTGTGTGCCGTGAGGGCGCCAGGCTTCAGGTGGATGGGTGTCGTTGCAAGCAGGGAGCCGAGGTACAACAAGATGATCACAAAACGCAACATCATGATCTGAAAGTGGTGGGAATGAAGTATTTAAACTCGTGGTCTCAAGTTATAGCTATGGGTGTTGGGATTATCTTGTTGAACATTTGACTCTGAGGGGGAATTACCAATCTCAAGGTCCAAGGGTGAGGGAATTACTTTCAGACGATCACTGTGAACTTCTAGACTAACTCCACTATTTGACTCAAGAACCTCGAACCTATTTCCCCTGACATTCCGAACAACACGGTAAGGACCCACAAATTTTACCCCCAGTTTTGAACTTCTTTCCGCTTGCTTAATCATGGCTGTGTCACCCTCTTTTAATTCCACCGGGACGGCCTGTTTGTGTTGTTTTGGCATCATTTCAACCTATGTAGCTTTTAACGTACACCTAACCTCTGAGTGTATCTTGGAAAACATATGCATCTGCTGTTGCGCGTACTTATCAATGTTGTAGAAAGGTTGGTGTGGTTTTCTTAGGAAGTCGTACGGAAGACGTTTCTCCACCCCATGTAAGATGTAGTAGGGAGACTTCCCCGTAGAGTCGTTTATCGACGTATTTATGGAAGCGGCTAGGTGCGATAGCCAATCCTCCCAGTTATCGTGGAGATCGTTCACGATAGGCCTGAGGACCTGTAAGATTTTCCTATTAGCCCTCTCCGCCAACCCATTAGCAGCTGGGTGGTAAGCTGTGATGAAGAATTGCGTGATTTTAACTGAGCGCATATTTCGCTCAATACTGTGTTCCTAAACTCGGTGCCATTGTCACTCAAAAGAATTCGAGGAGACGAATGTGGACACAACACGTGAGTCACGAGGGCATGGGGCACGCGTGTGGCTGTCTATATTAACAACATCCCATGACGCCTCTGGTACTGGGTATTGCAACATAGGTGCTGGCCCTTTGACGGACCCCTTGTGCTTAGCACAAACGACGCAATGTGCGACATGTTTTTTCTACATCAACCCGTAATGTGGGCCAGTAGAATTTTCGTCTGGTGACATATAGCGTCTTGTCTCTTCCTGGGTGACCCGCAGTGGGTGTGTTATGGACCAGCTTAAGCGTCACGGGGACATATTTGTCTGGGATGACCAGTTGGTCTATAGGTACCGGTTTGGTTGGCCATGACCTACAAAGGAGGTTGTCCTCTGATAGGAAGAATTGTGAAAAGGGAACTGGCAATTCAGGAAGGTTTGATTCGTCTCCCGACTCTAGGGCGTAAATTAACCTCTTCCACACAGGGTGGTCTCGCTAAGCAGTGTGTAGCTCAGGTGAAGTGAAGTTGTGGATGACCTCTGGGGTGGTAATCGCGCCTATCGGAATATTCCGAGATAAGGCATCTGCGACCACATTTGTTTTCCCGGTGATATATTTTGTCTCCGGATTGTATGCTTGGATCGTTAAGAACCATCTTGCCAGACGACCGTGTAGGTTTTTTCCCTTGAAAAGATCAGTTATGGCCGCGTGGTCCGTATACACCACAATTTTGTACCCCATCACTATGTCACGAAAATGCTTCAGAGCCCACACAATGGCAAGAGCCTCTAGGTGGGTAACAGAATAGTTCTTTTCCGGAGCTGTAAGTACTCGACTGCCGAACGCTATCACATGCTTTTTGCCGGACTGATCTGTTTGCATCAGAGCGGCTCTTAGTCCACTAGCCGAAGCGTCGGTACAAAGCTGAAAGGGGTCCTTGAAATCCGGAAAGACAAGGACCGGAGCCTGTGTAAGCGCTTTCTTTAAATCCTCAAAACTCGTTTGTTGAGCTGGGAGGCACTGAAATGGTACGTCTTTCTTTAAAAGATGGGTTAGGGGACTCGCGCGTGCTGCGAAGTCCATTATGAAAGGCCGGTAATAACCTGCGACGCCCAAGAAAGACCGTACCTTGTCCGCAGACGTTGGCTGAGGGAACTCGGCAATAGCCTTTATTTTGTCGTCCACTGTGTGGATGCCGAATTCGTCCACGACATGCCCCAAGAACTTGATCCGAGGCTTTAAGAATTCAGATTTGGTGAGTTTGAGCTTTAATCCGACCTCATGAAGTCTGTGTAGGACTGCTTTTAGTGTTGCCATGTGTGCATGCACGTTTTTACTTGCTATAATGATGTCGTCTAAATACACATAAACAGTTGCCCAGCAAGTCACCAAAAATACTGTTCATTGTCCTTTGGAAGGTCAAGGGAGCTCCTTTGAGCCCGAACGGAATCATCGTCCACTCATAGTGTCCATGAGGCGTGCTGAAAGTCGTTATTTCACGGGACTCGGGGGCCATAGGCAGTTGCCAGTAGCCACTGACCAGATTTAGACTCGTAAAGACTTTATTTCCTCTACCGAGACACATCAGAAGATCTCTAAGAACGGGAAACGGAAAATGATCATCCACGGTCGCGTTGTTCACACGCCGAAAATCAATCACAGGACGATAAGAACCGTCTTTCTTTGGAACCAGAAACAAGGGTGAATTCCACGGTGAGTTCGATTCTTTGATGACACCTTGTTCTAACATATCAGATATAAGTTGCTGCACTACTTCCCTCTGACTGTGGGGGAGCTTGTATGCATTGATATATACAGGATTGGTATTGGGTTTTAACTTAATGTGACTGTGTTCAGCACACTGCGTAACTCCAAGCGGCTCGCCTGGTAGAGCAAGCGCCCCCCTATAATGTTCCAGCAGCCGGACTAAGGTTGGCTTAATTTCGGAATTGTGTGCAACTTTTAGGAATGCCTCTAAATTAGCTGTGTCTTGTTCGGGAGAAGCCTGACACGCCGATGTTATGCCTGAGACTTGGGCTGAAGGGTATGCAGCTGGTTCCGGGGCTACATTTTTCCCATAAAAGGAGCTGCCTCGTACAGGCCTACCGGCCTCTTGCAGACTCCTGCGTTCTTATGTTCTTATGCTATGTTCTTATGTTCATACACTAGACACTGGCATAATCTAACCCCGTGTTTTAAGGATACAGGGGTTCCTGACGTGTTTATTACCAATTCCTCTGCAATACCTCCCTCTTTGACTATCGCGAAAGTTACCTTCACCGTCACCCGGTGTATGTGTGGTGCTCCGTCGATACACACATCACTGCCCGTTGGAGGAGAATTGGGTAACCGGATTTTAACAAGTTTTGCAGCACGATCCGGAACTACTTGAGGACCTTCTACGACTGCCGTTACTGTCCGCCACAAGTCTGTAATGTTTTCGTGTGGTTTGACCGTAAGAGGTGACACTTGGGTGGTGGGAGACCCTGAGTCTGTGGTGGGTTGGTCATTTTCCCCCTCTGAGGGCGGGATTACAGGTGACATAGGCGATGGATTTACCATCCCCTGTATGCGTCGTCCTTGATACACGATCGCGTTGCTTTCAGGGTTTATGGTTATGTGCAAGTCTTTCATGGCGTTTAATCCTAAGATCCCATCCACAGGTAAGGCAAACCTGCTAGATACATAAAATAAATCTCGAAAGGAACATACCTTTTCATGTAAGCTGACTGTTAGTGGTACTCGCCCAAGGATTCCCAAAGTGGTGCCTGTCACGCCTACCAAATTCAGGTCGTTCTCTTGGAGCGGCCAATTTCCCCCTCTCGCCTGTCGTGTCAGTGACCTGTAAGCGGAGTCTGAGATTACATTGACTGTTGCACCTGTGTCTACCGCTAAGGTGAGTGAAATTTTGCCCACCTTGCAAGGGAGGGCAATTATGCTTGTCCGTCCCAAGGCGGCAGTGACTGAGTCAAGTTGCTCCCAATTACTATCGTCCTTATGGGATACTTGGATGTACGCCTTGGGGCTGTCACAAAGTCATGCCTTTTTATTCTGAGAAGAGGAGGAGTGTGGTTTACTGTCCGCCGAGGACTTGTTCTTCTGTTCCTCCTTGGCCTTTTGTATTGCATAACAACTGTCTGAATCATGAAAACAATTCCCGTGGACATGGCAAAAGGCAGCCTTCCGCTGATGGTTTGGCCTAGGGTTCCGGTGTGATGAGTGATGGCCACCCCTGTAACCTCCTGATCTCCTATCAGATCCCTGTCTTGAGTGTGTTGAGTCCCTACGTTTCGCGAAGCAAGAATTCTCGGAATGTTCTGATTGTTTGCAAAAACTACAGGTGAGAGATGCCTTACTTTGTGCCTGCAATGCTGCGGCAGTTGTGAGGGGTTGATGGTGAGTGTGTTCTTGAACCTTGACTTCTAACTCTGAGACGAAGTCAACCAACTTCCCGCCCGGTTTGAAGGTCAAGGAAAGGGCAGAACGGCGGTTCTTCTCTGAAATATGAAATAAGTAAAAAAGCAACTCGAAGACTGTCTTCACCTGGTGTTTTTGCATACTGCCCCCTGAGAGCCATTGCGCGTCTTCTAGACTTTTGACACAATCAACCGCCAGCTGATTTGCCTCAGTCATGGCGTCCCAAATCGGCTTTGTTGAGGTTTTTTTTTTGGAGGGGCTCAACCGTGTGTGCGATCTGTCTAACGAAGCTTGGTTTACTCCCGCCTCCGAAGATTTTTATGAAATTCCTTTTAAAAATCTCATAATTTACTCAAATGTCCACCGAAGCAAACGCTGAGGACTGCATCAAATTTAGTGCCCGAGAGCCTGGTAGTAACCCGGACCGAATGAATGCAATTTTATCATGATCTTCCGTAATGGAGGAATTTACGATGGCAGACTCACATAGATCTAGGAACTGTCTCGCCGAATAATCTGACTCGCTGCCGGAGAACTGTCGAAAACTGGCGTGAGTTGGAATGACCCGAATCGGTGGAGGGGGTGGATTGGTAGGCATTGTGACCGGTTGAGTGGGGTTAAGTATCCCGAAGAACCCGGAGGTGAAGGGTCCCTGTTTGGAATTGAGGAATACTGAGTACCTGAACGTAAATTTACAACATTAAGATCATTGGTGCCTGAACCGTGTTCCACTTCCTCCTTACCTGAGGGACTCGTTAACAGTTTAAAGGTGTCACCGAGTTTAGCGAGAGTGTCTTTGTTCATATTATGGCTTAAATCAGTTACAATATATGAGCATATTTTAATTGCTGTAAATATTAACGTAACGCGTCTGAGTTAAAAGTTTTCGCCGTACCCCTAAAAACAAGAAGGGATGGTAAGCAAGGTGGCCGTTAGACGTAATAGAAAGTTAAGGTTATAATGTCAGGTTATAATGTAATGTTATAATGTTATGGTTATATGAAATAATGACCCAATAACGCAGCCGTTATTTGGTTAGGAGAAATAAGTGAGCATGCCCTTAAAGTGCGGGTTTCTCCCGAACGGCGAAGAGAAAACGGAGCAAGGGCACACTGAGGAAGTTTTACCGCTAACAGACAACAAGAAGGATCAATACCGTATGCAAATGATCGTTACTCTCACAATTACGACTGATTAACAGTGTTAGATACACATAAATAAAAGAGTCGTGCCTCTGATGCAATTTTGCTGAGTTTGCACTTGTGAAAATATTTGGAACAGGTACAATACCGAGAATATTCAGCTGACGTAGAGCTGGTGACGAAGGATGTCGCTCATGGGGTACCTGGAGCCTATGGAGTTGCGTTGGAAGACCTTGGCCGCGGCAGGAGCGCGTGGAAGGTTGACTGATGGCATGGAGACTAACCCCCGTAATGGCTGCTGGAAACTGCTGACGATGTAGTCGGGCAGGTGCGTGGCAGGGCGGGCGCCGGAACGTAGGACGGCTGCGATGCTCTTGTTATTTTGAGAGTTGTGGGGGCAGCGGTTGTAGATATGGCAACCTGGGTGTGTACCCTCTTAAGAAGGCGCCTTGTAGTAACGGTGGTGGGTACTGCTTGCAGTCACCGGGAGATGTCCGCGTTTGCCCTGGTTGACTGTTTGCCGGAAGAGGTTTGGGCCGATGCTCCCGGCAGCGGCGGTGTTGCCGCTGTGTTGCTTGGAGCTTGTGGGCTCTGCGGGGAGTGCCTCCTTTTGCGTACCACGGAGGGCTTGGAGTGAGCTGGGAGTGGCTGGTTGTTGGCCTGTAGAGAGCTTGTAGAAGTGCGTAGGCCTGTACTTGGCCTGTAGCAGGGATTTTGACTCCTTGCTTCCTTCTACGCCTGTCCCCAGATTTGTTGGTGAGTTCTTGTGGCTTGGAGCTCTTGTAGGACAACTAGGTAGCGAAGGGCTCGGGCGCGTTGGGACACCGTCTGCCACCGGTGAACGCCTGGTTGCGGGGACTTGCGGGCGTGAAGGGAAACTCTTGCTGTCTTAGAAGAAATATATTATTAACCTAAGATACAGCGTAGCGTGGGTGAGAGAGACGAGACGCTAGGTGTGTGTCGTGCGAGCTCTCTCGAAGGAGTGACGAGTTACAGAGTGGAAAATAATTAAGTTACAATTGGTCACGTATGTCAAGGTGACCTCTAAGCTTGATGAAATGCTTTGTATACAAACTGAGATGGTAAACACTGACAGCTGACATTCCTACAAGGTGGCGTGATCTATCTGTCGTGTTTTTTTTCCATTGATATACTACAATTACTATAACAAGGTCGTTCCACCGAGCTGAAGCAAAATGCCAGAAGCATCGCCTCTTCGGTGGGTCCAGAGGATGTACAGGAGCGATAGGACAGGAAACAGAAATAAGGTTATGGTCGGAGGAACCCAACGGAGAGAACAGTTTGACAGAGTAAGCAAAAGGATTAGAGGTAAGGAAGAGGTCTAGAATGTTGGCCCTGTCTCCAAAACGGTCGGGAATACGTGTAGGGTGCTGAACCAACTGCTCTAGGTCGTTGAGGAGAGCAAAGTTGTAGGTTTGTTTACCAGGCTGGTCTGTGAAAGAGGATGAGAGCCAAAGCTGGTGGTGAACATTCAAATCACCCATGATGGAGATTTCAGCGAAGGGAGAGTGAGTCAAGATGTGCTCCACTTTATAATTCAAATAGTCAAAGAATTTTACAAAGTTAGTAGAGTTAGGTGAGAGATAAACAGCACAGATGTATTTAGTAATAGAATGACAATAAAGTCTTAGCCAGATGGTGGAAAATTCAGAAGAGTCAAGGTCGTGGGCACGAGAGCAAGTGATGTCGTTGCACACGTAGGCGCAACATCCAGCTTAGGATTAAAATTTAGGATAGAGATAGTAGGAGGGAACAGAGTAGAAGTTGCTGTCAGTAGCCTCAGTAACCTGTGTTTCGGTGAGGAAGAGAAAATAAGGTTTAGAGGAGGAGAGATGGTTTCCACAGTATGAAAATTAGAACGAAGACCACGAATGTTGCAGAAATTGATAAGGAGGAGGTTCAAGGTTTCAAGGTGTGTGTGTTGTGTGAATGTAGTGTGGTGTAGAAAGAGAGAGGAACTGTCTTTAGAGAGCATGCTGAACTGCTCTCTGGTGTTGATGAGACAAAAGGGAAACGGTTAGTGAGGACATGGTCTTTGGAGGGCTTCAGCACCCTCCTCGCTTCCCATATATCCTCACCGAGAATAGGTCACACCCGTTCGGTAGGTTTCTTCCTACCTACTCCTACTATAGGATCGCAAAACAGTTCATGGTAATCCCAGCAACTTTTACGAGAGGCCTTTCAAACGGGCGGACTTAGGCGCCGTTTAGGATGGGAAAGAGCCTACATAGAGACTTCATATTTGCCTGGAGTAAACCTTGAGGCGGTCTCCCTAGGGTGGGCTAGACGACGCGCCCCCTAGCGTATGCCCCAATGATTAACTGAGTTCCTCCTCTCCGGCACTCCAGAAGGCTTCGTGATCATCGTGATGCGCCATGAGTTCCTACAGACCGTGCCTTCCTACAAGGACAAGCTGGAGCCTTACATGGACCAGCTGGAGGCGGACGGGAAGTGGAAGAAGGTAGGGAGCACCGTTGCTAGATTATCGTACTCAGAGCATCGTATTTACCGTTTTTTGACACCTAACTATTGCCAAGAAACATCAGGAATTCACTATTTTAACGATAGATATAAATGAATCTAGTTATTGAGCCCCAGGAGACATATTTGAAGTCGGAAGTTGGTAAATATATAAGAGGCTGAGTACAACTATCTGGCAACATTGGTACAAGAAAACATTTACTCTAATCAAGGTTTCTGTCTGGCGGGGCTGTTCACTGTATGGGCGCCTGTCACGACACTCTGGTATAAGGATATGGTCAGGAGCTGGCCAGGGGGAGAAAGTCACGTATTTGAAATGATGGTCATAATTCCTTCAGGTGGAGCGGCGCATCGTCCCAAACTATTTCTGTGACAAGGAGGGTCTCGTCTTCGTCTTCCGCATCACTAAGCCTGAGTGAGGAGGAAGAGGAGGGAAGGGAAAGGAGAGAGATGAAGAGGAGGAGTTATAGTGGTGCTGTGCCAAGGCTGTCTCTGTGTAACAGCCTTGGCTTTCGTCGCGGCACCCGAGACTGAGGTGTGAATTATCGTGCTCTGGCAACCTGGCGTCATGGCGTCTACGATGTTATATGATAGTCTACGCATAGGGCACATTTGTCAGTATTAATCATATTATTGAAATTGTCGTAAAAATATGTTTTAGTTTATAAGACTGAGGCTGCAGAATCCTTAACCTCAGACCTTGCTATCATCTCCGATTGTGATAAAAGGAACCTTTGGATTTTTGTATCCTTCAATGCCTCAAAAACCCAATTTATCCACCTTTCAACTCGACACAATCTTCCAAACACCTATCCCCTATTCTTCAACTACACTCAGCTGTCACCTTATAATTCTTCAGAACTAAATATCCTCGGTCTATCCTTAACTCAAAATCTTAACTGGAAACTTCTCATCTCTTCTCTCACTAAATCAGCTTCCTCGAGGTTGGGCGTTCTGTATCGTCTCCTCCAGTTCTTCTGCCCCGCACCGCTGCTATCCATATACAAGGGCCTTGTCCGCCCTCGTATGGAGTATGCATCGCACGTGTGGGGGGCTCCACCCACACAGCTCTTCTCTATCTTTCGGCCACTCCTCTGTTGTTAAAAAAAAATAAGGTCGCTGATTATGTAGCTGTATGTGTGTGTGCATGTGTAATGGCAAGTTGCCAGAACACGATAACGAAGACCTCAGACTCGTGTGCTGCGACTATAGTATACGTTTAGGAATGCTTGGTCTGGGTCTTGGGGTCTTGCTGATGTACAGACATGTGTATATATATAATAAACGGGTGCCTACTTCCCCTCAGAATCATGTTAATCTTTGTTTGTTTCTCAAGTTAATTTAAGTGATTACTCATCCTAATTTTAAATGAGTCTGATGTTCCTAATGTATAATGCGTCTGCTGTTCCTAATTTTAAAAGCGTCTGCTGTTCCTAATTTTAAAAGCGTCTGCTGTTCCTAATATTAAAAGCGTCTGCTGTAGCCCTACGTGGCGCAATGCTGAGGAAGTTAACTTATTTAATCTGAAAGTAAAGTGAAATGATCTGAAAGTAAAGTTAAGTAACAGAGCAGTGAAGTATATGTGGCAGTGAGCATGTGGAAGGATGAGATGGAACGAGAGAACAAAGATTAACGAAAATAATAAAAACTCTCGCTCCCATCCCTCCCTCCTCCATACTTCCTTCCTCGAACAGAGTCGTCCGCCACTGGAACAGCCTCCCCGCAGAAGTAGTCAGTGCGGAAACGATCAACTCCATTTCCACTGACAGTAACTTTACTGCGTCGGGAGTGAACTGAACGTATCCGAGAGTAGCAGAAGTGCTTGAATCCTTCCCACAGGTCACTTAATGTTCTTAGTTATTTTCTTTTCTTCTTCTATTATTAGATATCATCATCATCATCATCATTTCGTTTAACGTCATTTTTCACTCTTCCTGAGCGGTTGGACGCTTTATGGGTCTTCTCTATTCTGCTCTGTCTTCTGCCTGATGCTCATCCAATCCCATAACTGCCAAGTCTTCCTGTATACACCTTCTCCACCTTTTCCTAGGTCGACCAACTGGTCTCCTTCCTTTTACTTTCAATCTCTTCAAAACTCCCAGCACTGTATCCTCCCCTGCTTTTCACATGTCCGAACTATAGGAGTCTCCCTTCTGAGCATTGTTTCCAGGTTCTCTACTCCACATCTGTTAGCCACATCTAGCTGCACTAGATACCCTGTCTTGCTAATCTCTCCACAACTCCCAGCACTGTATCCTCCCCTGCTCCCTTCACATGTCCAAACCATCGGAGTATTTCCCTTCTGAGCACTGTTTCCAGGGCCTCTACTCCACATCTGTTAGTTACAACTGCACTGCGCACCCTGTCTTGCCAATCTCTCCAAACCTCCCAGCACTGTATCCTCCCCTGCTCTCTTCACATGTCCAAACCATCGGAGTCTTTCCCATCGGAAGGAGTTTCTTTTCAAACCGAGTCATCCGTCACTGGAACAATCTTCCTTCAGAAGTAGTAAATGCGAATACTATCAACTCCTTCAAATATAGAATCGACCTTCACTTCGCTGCGTCGGGAGTAAACTGAATATTGAGGTGCTTTCATCTGCTCCTCAATATCGAGGTGCTTTCATCTGCTCGTCAATGTCGAGGTGCTTTCATCTGCTCCCCAGGCCCCAAGTGGCTGTCGAGCAGATTAAATCACCAAAGCCGGCAAACTCGTAATGAGCCAATAGGCTTTATGTTGCCTGCATTTCCATGTTTCCATGTTTCTGAGGTGGTGGCGGAGTGGTTAGCGTGCCGGCCCCGCATTCGCAGGGTTGATGATGATGAGGGTTCGAATCCGCCGCTAACCACCTGGGATTCTTCAGTCACCGCCGAGGGGCCTAAGACTACCCACATGCTGTCCTGAAGACTATCCACCAACCCGGACTCTAGAAGAAGCTATGCAAGTGAAATCAAGAATGATCTCCGGGGGGCAGCATGAGCCAATAATAATTGCGCCACTATAAACAATTGTCTGCGCCATAACGGGCTCGGGCCCACCATCAGGCCCCTAATAAAAAAAAGCCTACCGGCGCTTTAGGTCACATGTAAAAAAGGAAAAAAGAAACTGTTTCCAGGTCCTCTACTCCACATCTGTAAGCTACATCTGCACCGGACACCCTATCTTACCATTCTCTCCACAACTCCCAGCACTGTGTCCTCCCCTGCTCTCTTTACATGTCCAAACCATCGGAGTCTTTCCCTTCTGAGCACTGTTTCCATGCAGGTCCTTTACTCCACATCTGTTAGCTACATCTGCACTGGATCGACACCCTTTTATTATGAGATTTGGAACAAAGAATAAAGAAGATAATAAATTGCTCTCCCGCCCCCTCCCTCCCTTCCTTCTTCCTCGAATTGAGTCGTCCGCGTCTGTAACTGTAACAGCACGTATTCCCGACCGTCTTGGAGACAGGCCCAACATTCTAGACCTCTTCCTTACCTCTAACCCTTTCTGCTTATTCTGTCAAACTGTTCTCTCCGTTGGGCTCCTCCGATCACAATCTTATTTCTGTATCCTGTGTTATCGCTCCTGTACACCCTCTGGACCCACCGAAGAGGCGATGCTTCTGGCATTTTGCTTCAGCTCGGTGGGACGACCTGAGGATGTACTTTTCCGATTTCCCGTGGAATGATTATTGCTTCCAGGATAGAGACCCCTCTGTGTGTGCTCAGCGCATCACAGAGGTGATTGTCTCTGGAATGGAGGCATACATTCCACGTACTTTCTCTACTCCTCACGCTAAAAAGCCTTGGTTTAATCACGCTTGTTCTCGTGCTGTCAATGATAGAGAGGCAGCTCACAAAAGGTACCAGAGACTTTGAACTAATGCTAACCATGAACTTTACATGTCTGCCCGGAAGCGTGTCAAATCTATTCTCCGACTAACCAAAAACTCTTTCAATAATAGAAAATGCCAAAACCTTGCTTTCTCTAACTCTTCCCGTGACTTCTGGCATCTAGCCAAAAACATTTCCAGCTTCACTTCTTCATCTTTCCCTCCACTCTTCAGTCCTGACGGCAACACTGACGTCTCATCTATTTCTAAGGCTGAACTCTTCTCTCAAACTTTTTCTAAAAACGCCACTCTGGACGATTCTGGGCATATTCCTCCTACTCATCCTCCCTCTGACTCTTTTATGCCTGTTATAAAGATTCTTCAAAATTATGTTTTCTATGCCCTCTCTGGCCTCAATCCTCAGAAGGCTTATGGACCTGATGGAGTGCCTCCTATTGTCCTTAAAAATTGTGCCTCCGAGCTGTCACCCTGCCTGGTCAACTCTTTCGCCTCTGCCTGTCAACATCTACCTTTCCTTTTTGCTGGAAGTATGCCTTCATACAGCCTGTGCCTAAGAAGGGTGACCGTTCCAATCGATCAAACTACCGTCCTATAGCTTTACTTTCTTGTCTATCTAAAGCTTTTGAATCAATCCTTAACCGGAAGATTCAAAAGCACCTTTCCACTTCTGACCTTCTATCTGATCGCCAGTATGGGTTTCGCAAGGGGCGTTCTACTGGTCATCATCTCTTAGCCGTTTCGGTGAAACGGCTATTGCACTGGACATGTCAAAAGCTTTTGATAGGGTCTGGCACAAATCTTTGCTTTCCAAACTACCCTCCTTCGGTTTCTATCCTTCTCTCTGTACCTTTATCTCCAGCTTCCTGTCTGACCGTTCTATTTCTGCTGTGGTAGACGGTCACTGTTCTTCCCCTAAACCTATTGACAGTGGTGTTCCACAGGGTTCTGTCCTATCTCTCACTCTCTTTCTGTTGTTCATTGATGATCTTTTCAAAACGAATTGGCCTATCCATTCTTACGCCGATGACTCCACTCTGCATTACTCGACTTCTTTTAATAGAAGACCCACCCTACAGGAACGTAATGATTCAAGGCTGGAGGCAACAGAACGCTTAGCCTCAAACCTTACTATTATTTCAGATTAGGGCAAGAGGAACATGGTGTCCTTCAACGCCTCAAAAACACAGTTTCTCCACCTATCCACTCGACACAATCTTCCTTCTCCATCCTAGGAGATTTCAATGTTCACCACCAGCTTTGGCTTTCATCCTCTTTCACTGACCATCCTGGTGAACAAGCCTACAACTTTGCTATCCTGAACGACCTAGAGCAGTTGGTCCAGCACCCTACACGTATTCCCGACCGTCTTGGAGACAGGCCCAACATTCTAGACCTCTTCCTTACCTCAAACCCTTCTGCTTATTCTGTCAAACTGTTCTCTCTGTTGGGCTCCTTCGATCACAATCTTATTTCTGCATTCTGTCCTATCGCTCCTGTACACCCTCTGGACCCCCCGAAGAGGCGATGCTTCTGGCATTTTGCTTCAGCTCGGTGGGACGACCTGAGGATGTACTTTTCCGATTTCCCGTGGAATGATTATTGCTTCCAGTATAGAGACCCCTCTGTGTGTGCTCAGCGCATCACAGAGGTGATTGTCTCTGGAACGGAGGCATACATTCCTCGTTCTTTCTCTACTCCTCACGCTAAAAAGCCTTGGTTTAATCACGCTTGTTCTCGTCCTGTCAATGATAAGAGAGGTAGCTCATAAAAGGTACCAGAGCCAATAAACTAATGCTAATTATGAACTTTACATTTCTGCCCGAAATCGTGTCAAATCTATTCTCCGACTAACCAAAAATTATTTCATTAATAGAAAATTCCAAAACCTTGCTTTCTCTAACTCTTCCCGTGACTTCTGGCATGTACCCAAAAACATCTCCTCCAACTTCACTTCTTCGTCTTTCCCTCCACTCCTCAGTCCTGAGGGCAACACTGCCGTCTCAAGGCTGAACTCTTCTCTCAAACTTTTTCTAAAAAACTCCACTCTGGACGATTCTGGTGAAGGAGAAACAGGCTGAACTTGTTACTCCCGCCCTAAGCACTTCCTGCGCCGCAATGGTGAACCCGAAGCCGGAGACAGCTACGATTGCAGTACAGACTGACCCCTTGCCTGTCACGCCTAGTGCTCAACTTGCCTCACCTGGTTCTCAAAGCTCTGCTTCTACCACTACATCCTCTACATCTACTACTTCTACTACTTTTTTTTTTTTTTTTTTTTTTTTACGTCGTTGCCTTTTGCGCCGGTAGGCATCTTCCTGGTGGGGCCTGATGGTCTGCCCAAGGCTTCTTCCAGGTGGGGCCTGATGGTCGGCCTAGCCCGTTCTGGCGCAGGCGAGTGTTTATAATGGCGCCATCTTGCATTGGCTCATGCTGCCCCCCGGAACTCGTTCTTGATTCGCTTGGACGGCTTCCTCTAGAGTCCGGGTTGATGGGTGGTCTTCAGGACAGCATGTGGGTAGTTTTAAGCCACTCGGCGGTGACTGAAAAATCCAAGTGGTAGCGTGGGGATTCGAACCCGCGTCGTCCATCACGCGGTGAATGTGGGCCCAGTACGCTACCAGTTCGCCCACCGCCTACCCAGCTACTGCTGCTAATAACACTACTCTCGCTACTCCTACTCCACCCAGCTTTTCTACTGCTGTTATTAACCCGCTTCGTGAAGAAACCTGACAAGGATGCATTGAACCTAACGGCCGTACCATTAGGCAGCCTCTAAACCTTCCTCTTCCTCTTCCCTTAAACAGTGCCCCCTTTCTGCCGGACACTATAACGTGATATCAGCCCCTCCCTTCGCTAGAGCTTCTTCCGAGTTGGGTTGGTAGTTTCTGTAAGCATCTCTACACGGAAATATTGATATTTGAAGCATTTTACATATATTAGTGTAATCATATATGTTGTTCAATGTATAATTACGAATAAAATGGTTGAATGAAAGGCAAATATAGGTATAATTGGGAAAATAGCGTGAGTGATAGGGTTGGCATCCCTGCCCGGCCCGTGTTTCCACCTCTCCACGCACCCAGCCAGGGAGTCCACACGTGCCTGCTGCTATCACTCCTCTGCCCCTCGCTACCATCCCGTCAAGCAAGGAGCCGTTAGAAAAGTGATCGAGCCCCATCGGAGCTGTAGCAAAAGACTACCTGCTTGAGTTAATCAAGGAGGCTGTTGACCCGGCAAGGGTTAAATATCATGATACAACCCTAAAGTCTTAAACAACATTTTAAATAATTTATTTAAAAAACTTTTGCCGACTCATATTAGATCAAATATGTTTTATTATAATTCCTGGATCCTTAACTACTATATTAATGAACGAAATGCAGAATTGACGCATAAAATATGCGAAGGGGCTGACGAAGATGTGCCTATCTCGAAATAATTTCGCCCTTCAACACCTTCCATTCCGCTCCGGAGGAAACCCTTCGAGTTTTATGGTAGGAGAAAATGGCCGAAAAGGTTCTACAGTCGAAGAGGTTGCCTTATGGTACGGCCGTAACCTCCCTCCCCAAGTGTTCTCTCGGCAACGCCACCCTCGCTTCGTCGCGGGAGGGCGGCCGTGCACACTCTCCCTCGACGGATTCGAGGGAGTCATTGGAAATCTCTTCTGCCAAGCACCGGGAGAGGTCCCCCGGTAACTCTTCTGACGATGACTCGTCGGCCAAGAAGAAAAATAAATATAAGAACAACGGCCGCCCCCGTAACTCTTAAACCATCATGTTCAATACTATTCTGTGGAATTGTATAAGTCTTGGTAATAAAGAACACTTTTTATCGTTGCTGATAAACTCACACCGGCCGTTAGTCGTTTGTCTATAGGAGACGAGGCTTGAGGATCAGCCAGATTATCCTGCCCTAAAACACTACCACTCGTACAGAAAATACGCAGGTCACGGCGTAGCCGTCTACACACACAAAACACTTGCACATACGAAAGTGACTCTGAATGCAACTCTTGAAGCTGTCGCGTGCAGAGTTAAATTCAACGGCACTGTAAATTTCCTCCCTCTACTTTCCGTCCCGCGTTCCCCTTGGTGATGACACAATGCTATCACCTTATTCTCAGCTCCCTGGGAATAAAGTGGTGCTGGGTGATGACTTCAACGCCCATCATCATCAGTGGGGTAGCATGAGGTGCGATGCTCGTGGAGAGCAAATAACAAACCTTTTGATGCAGACAAACCTCTGTCTTCTGAACGACGGTAGTGCGACTCGCGTAGACGATCGAACCGGTAGCGCATCAGCTATTGTCCTGTCTATCCCATCCGCAAATATCTTACCAGACTTCTCTTAGGAAGCCATCGATGATTCGTATGGCAGCGACCATTTACCTATCTGCATTTCTTACGCACGCGACCTCATGCACACGGGCCCCTGTTTGCCCTAGATTTAGTTTCAGACTGGAATTCCTTCAGAAGGATCATCGACTTGGACATACCTGGGAAAGATATAGAGTATTATAGACACTAAGGCTGATAACATGCAACGCTCCATATTACACGCCGCCGAGGCCACCATTCCCAAGACTTCTTCAGTTGCCACAAAGCATAGAGTTCCATGGTAGACAACAGATTGCCGACAGGCAAAATAGACGATACAGGCATTTCAGCAAGCAGCCCAGTCCGATAAAGTACATCGCATATAAAAAGGCAAGGGTTCAGCCAAGGAAAGTCATCAAAACCGCCAAGCGCAATAATTGCCGAGAATTTACCTCTCTAGTCAACCGCACTACACCCCTCATTCAGGTGTGGAACACAATAAACATATTAAACAATAAGGGGACCTACAACCCAATCACAATACTTAACGTAGGCAATACCACAATATATGTTGTCAGTAAATTTCGATATCGTAGATTTCAGTCCTGATTCTAGGTCATTAATATATATGATAAGGATAAGTGGTCCACGCACTGACCCTTGAGGCACTCCACGAGTGACTGGAAGCCAATCGGAAGGCTGTCCGTTGATTAGCACTCGTTGTTTTCTGTCGGTGAGCCAATCTCTTATCCACGCGATCGGATTGGCTCCAATGCCCGCCGTGTGCAGTCTCTTAAGGAGTCGCGCGTGCGGTACCATGTCGAAGGCTTTCTGAAAGTCCAGGTATAAAACATCACTTGGGGTGTGGGCATCCCAGTTCTTATATATACCTTGGAAGTTGGATAAATTCGTTAGGCAGGAGCGCTTGTTTCTGAAGCTATGCTGGGTGTCGGAGATTATATTAGTCTTATAGAAACTTGACGAGTTTGTCTCTAATAATCTTTTCGAGTATTTCTCCTCCCACTGATGTCAAATTGTAGTTTAATGCAACGCTTATATCTCCAATTGGTCCTGCGAAGCCATGTGGCCCACTTGTTTTACCATCGAGTTTTTCAAAAAGGTGACGTAGTGACAGCTCATTGCCATGGAGCTGACAGATGAACCAATGAACTGGGTGGGCAAGGCTTTTCTCGATTTGACAAATCACCCCAGATTTATTCCCGGTATTTACAGTAGTCCATCACATCCAATCGCCAGTACGTTTTCCATGGAAATTCCTTTCTCTATTAGCAAACTGTTTTAGCTCAGTGGCAATACTCTTTGCAGAACCAGTGGCAGGTGAATACTGGCCTAGATATTCTGAACCTGGTTCAGCCACTATAGCAATATGCTCTTTAATTACCTTTCTCCTATAGTCTCTATTTCCAATCTTCTCCGTAGTAAGAGTTTCTTTCCTTCCATCAAAGTAGATGCCTGCAACGTGTACTTTCCCATGTGCTTCCTTTGTCAAATTTTGTCCGTTTGATTGCCTCGATCTCCGTACTTTCTTCCTATCTATGACTTAGGAAGGATCCTCTTTTGCAATAACCCCTAAAACTTCAAGGATTGCACTATATATTAATGCACCACCACGATCAGACAGTCCAACCCGGTTACAGGCCTCCGGGAAAGAAGAGACGTTTTTGTTCTCTACTTTTTTCTTTTTTTAATTTCTACATTGTTGTCCCACAGCTCCACCTTCTTTTGGTTTTCTATGATGGAGCTTTTTTTTTTTTTTTTTTTTTTTTTTTTGACGTTGTTGCCTATCGCGCCGGTAGGCATCTTCCCGGTGGGGTCTGATGGTCGGCCCAAGGCTTCTTCCAGGTGGGGCCTGATGGTCGGCCCAGCCCGTTCTGGCGCAGGCGAGTGTTTATAGTGGCGCCATCTTGCATTGGCTCATGCTGCCCCTCGGATACTTGGTACTTGGAAGGGGTGTATTCATCTTCTGAGTTAGTCAAATTTGAGGAAGAGGTATGTATCACTTTGAACAAGACATCCTGATGCTTGTAACTGGCTGATGGTCTTGCAGCATATTGATTTCTTCTTTTTTCCCTTTTCCTAATGGGTTCAGTTGTTCGTTTGTCCACTCCTCCAATGAACATTTTACGTTCATTTATTTGGCCCTCTACAAATTCTTGTTCTATTTTGGGGACTTTCTTCTGTCGAGGACAGGCACAGTACTGGAATTCAGGGCACCTGCAAGCTGTTACTTCAAATAATCTAGCAGCATCTCTGATGAACTCTTTAACTGTGTTATCATAACTTGGGCATTTTTTTTTTTCGGTCTTTGAAAGGTTTCAGCAAGTTCCTGTATTTGTTGTGATTGGCTTCTAATTTGTCAACAATGCATTTCTGACTGATTATGGGGATGTTTTCCTGGCTGTAAATGCGAACTATCTTTTCTGCAACACACTTAGATATCATGTGAGCTAAAGGACTCTTTGATGATTCAAGCAGTTTATATTTATGCCACAGAACACATGATAGAACATCTTTGTATGAAGGAAGTTGGTTTTCTGGGAGATCATCCACTTACTTAAATATAGGACACATGTCTGCCTTGTCTAAACGAACACAGTGTCGTTTTTGTGTTTGACTTTGGCTGTTATGGGACATCGTGATTTGTGGTACGTCAGCAGAGGCCGAGGAGCAATACATCCATCCTCTACGTCTGCCAAAGAGAAAATGAGCTATCACCATACTTCAGGTGCCCCAGCAGCTTCTAAAAAGTGTTATATGCTCTTTTGAACTTGCTAACTGCATACCTCTCCCCCTCCCGCGGCCCCGCTGCACACGAGTTTTTAATCAAGCTTATCCCTATACTGTCCAAATCCCTTATGCACGAGTTAACCAGCATCTCTACTCCTCCGTTCCTTACACTGGCAAACTCTGCAACAATCTTTCTTCATCTGTATTTCCTCCTGCTAACGAGTTGAACTCTTTCAGGAGGAGAGTATCGGGATGCCTCTCCTTCCGAAATTGACCTCTTTTTTGGCCACTCTTCTAACTCTTTTTATGGGGGCAGCGATCAGCGAGCTATATTTTCTTCCATCATGATTATTTTGTTTTGCCCTTGAACCTTCCCCCCCCCCACACACACACACAAGCACACACAGGTATACAGAATCAACATAAACACGGGTAGGAAAGTATTAAGCCTAAAACCAGAGTGACTTTTCTGATCTCCGAAAAACCTATTTTGGGGAACCCGGAATGACGCTAGCTATTATAAGAGAGGGATCCTCGCTCTCGCGATAAAGCCTAGAGAAAAACGGCAGATACCCCAACTTCTATTCTACAAAGTGTCTAGGCTGCACCAGCAAAATGAAGTAATAACACGTGGAACAGTCTAATGAAGCGATCGAGAACGGCGTCAGCAGCGCCACCTGGGCACAGGTAGAGGAAGATGCCGCCAGTCCCACACCTCATTCTTTCAATGCGCTTCGACGGAGACTGGAGGAACCTTCTCAGGGGAAGGAGGGGGGGAAGTAACTCCTCTTCTCTGCGTTGCTCGCCCTTTTTATTGCATCTTGATTCGTCCGGAAGGGTGTGGCTTCCGGTTGATGACTACTGATTAAAGTCATCATTTGCTGATCCTTGCTGATCTAGCGTCAGTTCATCACAGCTCTCACGGCCAAAAGCACGACGTGTTGTTAAACATGCTGTTGTGCGACGCTACAATACAGTCATACATTCATATACACATGACGTTATATATATATATATATATATATATATATATATATATATATATATATATATATATATATATATATATATATATATATATATCTTTTTTTTTTTCTTTACATCGCTCGATCCCCTAAAAAGTCTCGACCCCGCGACTCACCCCACCTTTAATTTTTTTTTGTACCTTCTCATGTTACAGTCGCCCAATGTGTACTAGCTAAACGTGGTCTTGTTACAGTTGCTTTAAAGATTATCACACAAGTCAGAGCCCGCCTAACGATACAACATAGGGAAATGCCAATGATAATATCCATGGAAGTAACAAGAAATGGATAATGTACATACAGGATGAGGTAAACTGGGCTAGAGTCATGGACGTGGAAGCCGAGTTATATTCCGAGAAAACAAAATAATTCCTCGAAAAATTATTTACATGATACATCCTTGAAAAAAATAAATTGACTAAACTGTCATTAGGATACATGGTAATGGAGCTATTTGGAATAGTTAAAAAAAGAAAAAAACCGTTGAAGAAGATCTGCTACACACTGAACCTTCGAGTCACACCTTGACACAAAACTGTCGCAGAGAAACACTCATCCGTTGCGTGACAATTAATTGCCAGTGTCGTTACCCTCGGCACGCCTTTGAGACGGGCGGGGTCTACAACAAGAGATAAGGTTGTGTGAAAAGAGGTAATGTTATTCGTAGAGTATCCTAATAGTTACAATGTGATAACAGGGACAAGTCTGGAGAGCCTAAGAAGCATCGGCTGTCAGCACCACTGACTCCTGATACTCCGTTTTTCAGGTCTACAGTACTATAAGAGAAAATCCTGTCACCAAGTTGTGAAATCACTGTTGTAACAAATCTCACTGAAATATATAACTCCAGCATAATTGATTAAAGTAATTCCAGCATTAATAAACATCAAATTAAAAAGACAAATTTCCACCTATCCATCGATCGTAGCGAACGTTGATGACTGACATCTCTGACGCCAAAAAAATAATTCCCGTAACGGGTAACAGTGGTATGTCAATCAAAGGGTAAGCAAGACTTGTCTGCTTACTTCCAAAGCTTACAGATATTCACATGCTGGTTACAATAAAAGTTAGGGACAGCATCTGCTCAAGTTTAGTTAAGTCTGTCATTGCAGAGAAAAATGTCTGTTTCAAGCAGAAGCACATGAGGTTCAAGGTTAAAAAGTACCTACCCCTATGTTATTCTACACCCTTGATTATTACGGCTCCGAACAAACAAGACTAGTGCCTTACAGCAACTCAGCAATAAAAGAAAATAGTGGGTTAGAGTGAAAAGTATTACTCAAGCACTCCCCTTTCGCATGAAAAAGATGGAGGCGAAAGCTCAGGAACCAAACATAAATTAGTTAATGCGAGGATGCAGGTTATAGTCGTGTGGTGGAAAGATAGACAAAGCAGCGTCAGGCTGAACCTCAAGCCGGCGCTAGTCTTTGGAGACGATCACCATGCACCAATCTGTGTATTAAAAAGTAGATAGTAAAGCTCAAATTTCCGTCCACCTATTCATTTGACTATTTCTTCCTAAACTACGGGTAAAAGAACACACCAAGGAATTTTTTGTTGATTACCGATGGTGACACCCAGAAAGGTTTAAGTCAGAGGCTCGATGGCCCCCCTCCCCGATGAACGTGTCGACGGCCAAAGAAGCTTCAAAAAGGACCCAAATTTACTTTAAGTGCCATAAAAGTTGGCTGACAAAATCGTGCAGGTTGTCAGTGTGGCTGTAGTCAAGGGATACTGCACTCCTTCGAAGAGGAACTTTAAGGACAATCATGTACACAAGGAACTCTAGGTATTTACGCGCATTAGCTACAGATATGGTTTCTCCATCTGTCCAGTTTCCTTGTTTTAAACACGAGATCAAATCAATAGACAGCCTATAGCCGTCCACTGGCCTGTTAAAAAAGCCACTCGTTTGCACAGTGTCCACAGCAAAATTTACACCCTTTACGAGGCTGTGTTGCCCATCTTCCCCAAATGTGTCAAGAAAAAGTGACCGAAACGCATCATAATCCTCCCGTTCCGTGAACGCGCTCCTGTTTATGAGGGCCGCCGTTCCCGTTCCCGGGATTGACCCTCGAGCGGCTGAGAGATATTTTATCTCCCGGATCTGACACGAATGAAATGTTCATGACTGAAACAAGAAGTCCCTGGCCGAATAATCTGCCTCCCTTACTACCTGAGAATGGCCTAACTGCTGTTGCTGTTAGCGGGTGATTAGGGGCAGAAGGCACTGTGGGATAAGTAAGGTAAGTAAATACCTCTTGGTTGCTCATGCAGCTCAGAGGAAGGAGAAAGCACCCTTTGAAGACTGCTACACTCCTTACACGACAGTTACCGTTATCCTTGACGTCACTGTCCCTTTCCCTTTGTCCACTCCTCATGGTTCTCGGTGAGAGCTTGTAACTTCGGGGCAGGTTTATCTGGCATTAAAAAGAGTTACTAGTAAAATGAGGAGTAAAATGGTAAAAGAAAAAAAATATATCGCTGCAAAAATAATTAAAGTAATAATCATTCGCCGCTAAGTATGTGCTCACTTCTCCCCGATGCTTCTAAAATGCATAAAAAAGAGGAAAAAGAATATGACTGAGGCTTAGCAAGACAAAACTTCTCCACTGTGCAATAAAATACACAAAAGAAAGGAGAAAACAAAATGAACGACTATACATAAAATAAGCAACAATGTTATTCAGGAAGAATATTAAACATCCACACGCCAGGAAAATCACCAGTTGAAAAAATAAAATAGATACGGCCCCACACGTATAAACACGTAAATAATAATAGTAATTCACCTTAAATATTGGTACAAGTGGTGTAATTACTGAAACCGTATCAATGTAGTGTCGGCTAAAATGTGTTAAAAATACTTCGAAGACAGCAACTCCATACCCCGCTACTCAGCGCGCTCGCGTCCTTCGCCTCGCTGGTGGCTGGGCAGGATCGCCGGGGTGGCAGGATCTGCCGTCCGTCGTCTGGTAGCGGTGGTAGGATGGGCGGCGGGCAGAGTATATACGCCCACAACAGTCAGCCCCAAATGTCCGAGTTGTCTGGCGAAGAAAAGTGCGCACCTACGACAGGCTGGGGCGTAGGTACACGATGGGGTGTCTCGAACGGTAAGAGGTAACGAGACCACCGGTGTAGAATATGGGCTGTGTGGAGTTGCGGGCCGGGGCGGGGATTTGCACTCGGGTGCGGCTGTGTGCGGACTCGACTCACCGGGGCAGGAAAGGCCGCGCGCTTTGGTTAGCATTTGCTTGATGTTTCCGATACCGTTCACTGCACCCACACACTGTCACTGAAGTTATGTTTGAGAGAGAGATATAACACCTATTTAACACTTCGGAGAGGTCCGTAAATCGTTGCCACCACTTATGTTACCCTTTTTTAAGTGTTACTTTTAAAGTGGTTGGTGGTAAGTGTTAAGTTTAAGGCGCGAACTGTTATCTCACTCGTCACAGGGCCGGTGTTACCGTGGTCTGCTTCACAAGTTGATTGTAGTAGGTGAGATAACACAATAGCCTTTAGTTAAGTGAGGTGTGTGGCCGAGCGGTAGCCGTTATAAGTTCACTTTAGTTTACTTTAGTTCTCTCTCTCACAGGGACATTAAAAGGTGTGATGAATTTTAACTATATTAACAGTTTTACACAATAGTTATGTGAGCGAGTCGCACGAAACGAGAGCCAGCCACACCACAGAGCGCGGACGGAGGATATCACCGTCCGCCACCCGCTGCCCACTGTCTTCTCTCCTATTCTCTGCGTCATCTCTACTCCTCCGTTCCCTAAACTGGCAAACTCTGGAACAATCTTTATTCATCTGTATTTCCTCCTGCTTACGAGTTGAACTCTTTCAAGAGGAGAGTATCGGAACGCCTCTCCTTTCGAAATTGACCTCTTTTTTGGTCACTCTTCTAACTCTCTTTATAGGGGCAGTGATCAGGGGGCTATATTTTCTTCCATTATGATTTTTTTTTTTTTTTTTTTTACCCTTGACCTCCCCCGCTCCCCACACACACACACATAAGCACACGCAGGTATACAGAAACAACATAAACACGGGTAGGAAACTATTAAGCCTAAAACCAGAGTGACTTTTTGATCTCTGAAAAACCTATTTTGGGGAACCCGGAATGACGATAGTTATTATAGGAGAGAGATCCTCGCTCTCGCGATAAAGCCTCGAAAAAAACGGCAGATATCCCAACTTCTAGTGTACAAAGTGTCTAGGCTGCACCAGCAAAATGAAGTAATAACACGTGGAACAGTCGAATGAAGCGATCGAGAACGGCGTCAGCAGCGCCACCTGGGCACAGGTAGAGGAAGGTGCCGCCAGTCCCACACCTCATTCCTTCAATGCGCTTCGACAGAGACTGGAGGAACATTCTGAGGGAAAGGAGGGGGGGGGTAAGGAATGTGCACTAGTCATTCCGGGTTCCCAAAAAAGGGTGCACGATAGCTAACTCCCACTTGGAGCCGGAGAAAAGGGAGCTCAATCGAAGTACCACATACTTGAGTCTACATTTGCGTCCAGCGAAACTGGTAAGTGTAGAACCGACTGAGGTCGCCCGGACTTACCGATGTGTTAAAGTTAAGTAATCCACTCCGTTACCCGAGAGAAATACCAGCAGAATAAATCTCCAAGGTAGTCGTGAAACTTCATTTGATAACAAAAATAGGCACAACGACCTATAGCGTAGCACAAAAAAAAAAAAACGCAAGGGAGAAAGAGGAACATATATACATGGAGGGAAGAGGTAGGAGTGCACCTTCACCCTCCGTTTTTTTTACCTTGCTGCCGAGGAGTAAAAAAAAAAAAAAAAGTGGAGCAAAAAAAAAAGTTAAATTTCTTCCTATTCTATCTCCCTCGACGGGGGAAGTCCTAACGCAACGCAGGGGGCGTCGTCCACAGACGGAGAGATAGGAGCAGGAAGCAGTGCTCCACTGGACGCTCTCCTTGACCCGGTCCAGGGAATGGGTCCTAAGGAAAGCCAGGGAGGCAGCTACCCCTCGGACATCGTGAGCGCGCGGGTCATGTCCCGGGTCTCCTTCCTCTATGACGGTCCTTAGGAGGCCTGCAATCCTCCTGATTGACAGAGGGAGGGCTGAAGCGGGATCACAGAAAAGGTGATGTTGTTCGTGCGCTGTAGAATCTGTTATGTAGTTCCTTAAGGCTGACACGGGGCAGAGTGGGTGAGGCTCGCTTTGCAGGCACCAGACTGGTATGACCACTGGTTGGAGACGGTGGTCGAGGCGCTCATTCTTGGCTAGCGATTTTGGGGAGGAAGCTAAGGACACTGCAGGTCCATCTGTCGTGAATGTAGTGTACCTGGGAAAACGCGTGAGAGTCCTGAGCTGCGAGGACCTGA
This sequence comes from Eriocheir sinensis, assembly GCF_024679095.1. Lineage (NCBI taxonomy): Eukaryota > Metazoa > Arthropoda > Malacostraca > Decapoda > Varunidae > Eriocheir > Eriocheir sinensis. Next base: position 57,712 of record NW_026111856.1, on the reverse strand, counting down.
ACCCAGAGGCGAGGGCGACGAGGAACAGGGTGCGTATTAGGAAACCCATTTCTGAAGGTCTGTCCTGGTACCTAGTGGAAGATAGAGACCTTATAACCTTTTCTAGGGACCAAAAACGGATGTCTCTTCTAAGGGGAGGATCATGGTGAAAGAGGCCACGCTTAACCCTATACGTTCCGACCCCTTGAGATTTTTCGCCCTCGTATAGCCAGCATCGTATTGATTTTTCTGAACAACAATAACGCTCGTGAACACTAAGTACTGGAACCTAATCAATGGTGTAAAGCAATAGTGAATAATGAGTGAAAAGAAACTCTCAAGAAATAAAATCCTTTTCTCCCTCTTCCTCCTATTCTTCCTTCTTTTCTTCTTCTTCCTCCTCTTCCTATTATTCCTTCTTTTCTTCTTCTTCTTCCTCTTCTTCCTTCTTTTCCTCCTCCTCTTCTTTCTCCTTTTCTTCTTCCTCCTCTTCCTCTTCTTTCTCCTTTTATTCTTCCTCTTCCTCTTCTTCCTCCTCTTCCTCCTTTTCCTTTTCTCGCTAGCTTCTCGCCTCTTTTTCTTCCTCTTCCTTTTCTTCTGCCTCTTCCTCTTCTTCCTCTTCCCTTCCTTCTTCCTCTTCTTCTTCATCTTCCTCCTCTTCCTGTTCTTCCTCCTCCTCCTCTTCTTCCTCTATTTCCTCCTCTTCTTCCTCTTACTCTTCTTCCTGCTCTTCCTCCTTTCCTTCCTCCTCTTCTTCCTCCTGTTCCTCTTCTTCCTCCTCTTCCGCATCTTTCTCCTTTTCCCACTACCATCTTATCCCACTCCTCTTCCTCTTCTTTTTCCTTTTCCTCTTCCTCTGCTTCCTACTTTTCCTCCTCTTCCTAGCTTCTCGTCCTACTCTTCTTCCTCATTCTTCCTCTCACTCTTCCTTTTCTTCTTCCTTCTCATCTTCTTCTTCCTTGTTCTTGATTTTGCTCTTCTTCTTCCTCCTCTTCCTCTTTCTCTTCTTCCTCCTCTCCCACCTCTTCCTCTATTTCCTCCTCTTCTTCCTCTTCCTCTTCTTCATCCTCTTCCTCCTTTTCTTCCTCTTCTTCCTACTCTTCCTAGTCTTCCTCTTCTTCCTTCTTCCTCTTCTTCCTCCTTATTGTCCCCTTCCCTCTTTTCCTCCTCTTCTTCCTCTTCTTCCTCCTCTTCTTCTATACTTTTCCACCTCTTCCTAGCTTCTCGTCCTCTTCTTCTTCCTCTTCTAGCTTCTTCCTCCTTTTCCTCCCCTACCTCTTCTTCTTCCTCTTCCTTTTCTTCTTCCTCTTTTTCCTCCTCTTCTGCATCTTCCTCTCCTTCCTCTTCTTCTTCCTCCTCTCCCTCCTCTTCCTCTATTTCCTCCTCTTCTTCCTCTTCCTCTTCTTCATCCTCTTCTTCCTCCTTTTTGGTGATGATGGTGATGATGGTGATGGTGGTGATGATGATGGTGGTGATGATGGTGATGATGGTGATGATGGTGGTGATGATGATGGTGGTGATGATGATGGTGATGATGGTGGTGATGATGATGGTGGTGATGATGATGGTGGTGATGATGATGGTGGTGATGATGGTGGTGGTGATGATGGTGGTGATGATGGTGGTGATGATGATGGTGGTGATGATGATGGTGGTGATGGTGATGGTGGTGATGATGATGGTGGTGATGGTGATGATGGTGATGGTGGTGATGATGATGATGGTGGTGATGATGATGGTGATGATGATGGTGATGATGGTGATGATGATGATGATGGTGGTGATGATGGTGGTGATGATGATGGTGGTGATGATGGTGGTGGTGATGATGGTGGTGATGATGGTGATGATGGTGATGATGGTGGTGATGATGGTGATGATGGTGATGGTGGTAATGATTATGGTGGTGATGATGGTGGTGGTGATGATGGTGGTGGTGATGATGATGGTGGTGATGATGGTGGTGATGATGATGGTGGTGATGATGGTGGTGATGATGGTGGTGATGATTATGGTGGTGATGATGGTGGTGGTGATGATGGTGGTGGTGATGATGATGGTGGTGATGATGATGGTGATGATGATGGTGATGATGGTGATGATGATGATGGTGGTGGTGATGATGGTGGTGATGATGATGGTGATGATGATGGTGATGATGATGGTGATGATGGTGATGGTGGTGATGATTATGGTGGTGATGATGGTGGTGGTGATGATGGTGGTGGTGATGATGATGGTGGTGATAATGATGGTGGTGATGATGGTGGTGGTGATGATGGTGGTGATGATGGTGGTGGTGATGATGATGGTGGTGATGATGATGGTGATGATGATGGTGATGATGGTGATGGTGGTGATGATTATGGTGATGATGGTGGTGGTGTTGATGGTGGTGGTGATGATGATGGTGGTGATGATGGTGGTGATGATGATGGTGGTGATGATGATGGTGGTGATGATGGTGGTGATGATTATGGTGGTGATGGTGATGGTGGTGATGATGATGGTGGTGATGATGGTGATGATGGTGGTGATGATGATGGTGGTGATGATCGTGATGATGGTGATGGTGGTGATGATTATAGTGGTGATGATGGTGGTGGTGATGATGGTGGTGGTGATGATGATGGTGGTGATGATGATGGTGATGATGATGGTGGTGATGATGGTGGTGATGATTATGGTGGTGATGATGGTGGTGGTGATGATGGTGGTGGTGATGATGATGGTGGTGATGATGACGGTGATGATGATGGTGATGATGGTGATGGTGGTGATGATTATGGTGGTGATGATGGTGGTGGTGATGATGGTGGTGATGATGATGATGGTGGTGATGATGGTGGTGATGATGATGGTGGTGATGATGGTGGTGATGATTATGGTGGTGATGGTGATGGTGGTGATGATGATGGTGGTGATGATGGTGATGATGGTGATGATGGTGGTGATGATGATGGTGGTGATGATGGTGATGATGATGGTGATGATGGTGATGATGATGGTGGTGATGATGATGGTGATGATGGTGGTGATGATGGTGGTGATGATGGTGATGATGGTGATGATGGTGGTGATGATGATGGTGGTGATGATCGTGATGATGGTGATGGTGGTGATGATTATGGTGGTGATGGTGATGGTGGTGATGATGATGGTGATGATGGTGATGATGGTGGTGATGATGATGGTGGTGATGATGGTGATGATGGTGATGATGATGGTGATGGTGGTGATGATGATGGTGGTGATGATGGTAATGATGGTGGTGATGATGATGATGGTGATGATGGTGATGATGATGGTGATGGTGGTGATGATGATGATGGTGATGATGGTGGTGATGATGGTGGTGATGGTGGTGATGATGATGGTGATGATGATGATGGTGATGATGGTGATGGTGGTGATGATGATGGTGGTGATGATGATGGTGGTGATGATGATGATGGTGGTGATGATGGTGGTCGTGATGGTGGCGTTGATGATAAGTGTCAGAGAGAGAGAGAGAGAGAGAGAGAGAGAGAGAGAGAGAGAGAGAGAGAGAGAGGCTAGTCATAGGCTATTTGACCGTTTGAACCTAGCTCCCCTCTCTTCCATCTTTCATAGTATTTTTTTTATTACGCTAAATTTCGCTTTCCTATTCGTCTTGATATCCCAAAATAATCTCTCTCTCTCTCTCTCTCTCTCTCTCTCTCTCTCTCTCTCTCTCTCTCTCTCTCAATGCATCCAGGTCCCCCCCAAAATAAACCATACGAGGCCAGTGATTTATAGAAAGTAAATTTTTTTTGCCGATAAGAGTCTATTTGCTTATATATACAGGAACTTAATATGAATGACATTAATATTTCGCAGCAAGTGACACTGGCACTGATATTATTTTGGGTATTATCATTGTTTCCTGGTTAATATATATATATATATATATATATATATATATATATATATATATATATATATATATATATATATATATATATATATATATATATATATATATATATATATATATATATATCTATATATATATATATATATATATATATATATATATATAGTTATATATAGAGAGAGAGAGAGAGAGAGAGAGAGAGAGAGAGAGAGAGAGAGAGAGGCCAGTCATAGGCAATTTGACCGTTTGAACCTAGCTCCCTCTCTTCCATCTTTCATAGTATTTTTATTACGCTAAAAATTTTTTGCCGATAAGAGTATATTTGCTTATATTGAAAGGAACTGAATATGAATGACATGAATATTTCGCAGCAAGTGACACTGGCACTGATATTATTTTGGGTATTATCATTGTTGCCTGGTTAATATATATATATATATATATATATATATCTATATATATATATATAAATATATATATATATATATATATATATATATATATATATATATCTATGAAAGATGGAAGAGAGGGGAGCTAGGTTCAAACGGTCAAATAGCCTATGACTGGCCTCTCTCTCTCTCTCTCTCTCTCTCTCTCTCTCTCTCTCTCTCTCTCTCTCTGTCTGACTCCAAGCACGTACGTTTTTTTCTTTATTAGCTATATAGGAATTGTCTGGCCAAAGTACAAGAAATTAACATATGTACGAGACACAGTTATCACCTTATGGTAGTGTCAAAATAAGTATTGTATGTGCCATAATTCGTCATCGCCTCGCCGCAATCACAAGCTCGTGTCGCCAACTGCCGTTGAATAACTCTCGTACACAGCGGGCTGTGTACGTTTTTATTATGTTTTTATTACAGCTAGCTTGTTTGTTGGTCTGTTTAGTGTATCAGCTAAAGCTTTGTTAACATAAAAGATGCAGAACATGCAGTATAGCACTATACAATACAGGTATATTAATACTTATAACAGTAATAATATCGTCATCCGGAGGCGTTTGAACGTTGGTTTTTTTTTCACAGCGTATCGCCGTGCTTCAAAATGATTCGCGTCGGTGTTTCTAAATATTCGTGTTTAGCAAGATAACGGAGGCTCCTATGGTTATTTTTGATATCGCATCTTAATCTACGGTATTTTCTACGTTTATCAGTAGGTCTGTTTTTCTTTTAAACTTGGTAATAAAAAAAAAATGATCGTTTTGACAAAAATCCTCAGGGGGGGGCAAATGTGGCCCGGGTCGGAACGAATAGGGTTAAGGAGTTGAACTGAGCGGGGTCTAGGACAATTCCCCAGCCATATTTAAGAGGGTCAGCAAGGGCGGCAAGGTGAGTTGCAATTGTTTATGGCGCCCTCTTTTTCGTGTGGGAAAGAACAGAAAGAAACTCCAAGACAGTGGCCTCGGTGATTCTGTCGAGTCACCTCCAGGTTCTGATGGGGCTTCTCCGGCCTCGTCCCAGGTGATGCATGCTGATGTAGATGCACCTCAGATTGCTTCGCCGAAGTCCGCCAGAGGTATGAAGAAGCGACATCGCGGTTCTACAGATTCAGTTGAATCTGTTCTGCCAACTAAGATTACTGTAGGTATACATGATTCTGGGGTCTCTCAGGATAGGCCTATGGACAAGATGCGGAGGCTCATATTGAGCCTGCTGAGACCCCCTCTGTTCCAGTTCCTGTTGCTTCTAGTGGTTTTCCTGATCGGGATATGGAAACTGAGGAATCCCTTGGAGATAGTGTTGGGAATCCTCCCCGCGAGCACGTAGCTTCGGGGAGTGGTGTGCGGTCTGGCTCTAGTAGTGCGGCGTCCGGAGGGGGCGCAGGTTCCTTTGTTGGGAGAAAGCTCGAGGTCCCTCGACCCGGCTCCTCTCGGGTCCCAGTCTCCTCTTCTCGTCGTATTACCGTACCGAATCAGGTGGGTAAAAGGCTGTCTCTTTCAGGGGCTCGCCTGGAGCGCACTCGAAAATAGACATCTTCCTACTCCTCCAGTGGCATTGTAGAGGCCTACGAGCCTCGTGGGAGGAACTCTGAGCATTGATATCTCGGTTTTCTCCTGCTTGCCTTTGTTTACAGGAGACAATGCTCGGAGACTACACTCACTCTAGTCCTCCTGGATATCGGGCCGTTTACATTACCCCTAATCCTGGGCAGGGCCACCATGGTGGCACCGCCATATCCGTTCGCTGTGATATCCCTTCGGTCCCATTACAGCTTCACTCAACGTTGCAGTCTGTTGCTGTTAAGGTTTATTTGGGCAAATTTTATACATTATGTAGCCTTTATCTCCTTCCTGGTGTTCCCGTTGACAGACATGATCTTGACGACCTGGTGCAGGAACTTTCCTCGCCTTTACTTTTATTAAGGGATTTTAACGGTCGCCATCCGTTGTGGGATGATGGTGCTACCAACCCACGCGGACTTTTAGTTGCTTCTTTTATTGAGGATCAGGGATTATAAATTTTAATCTCTGGGGAGGTGACACATTTTCACAGCCAGACTGGTACTTTTACCTCTATAGATCTTTCACTTTGCACTTCTAATTCTCTTCCTGATTTTCGTTGGCGGGTCTTACCGGACTTGTATGGCAGTGACCACTTTCCAATTTTATTGGAACGCATTGATTCTGTACCAGTCACGCCTTTCTCGCTGGCGTCTAGATAAAGCAGACTGGCAGCGATTTACGGAACTTAGCTCTTCTCTTCGTCCGTTGGCTGACTTTGGAACTTCTGACGAGGTTGCATCCTATTTCACTGATGCCCTACATTCTGCAGCCCTTCAATCAGTCCCCAGGACGTCTGGCCAGTTCCCTAAACGTCCTGTTCCCTGGTGGAACGCCGCTTGCACTACTGCTGTGCAAGAGAAGCGTGCTGCATTCTCTCGACTTCGTCGTCACCGTGGGGACCCCCAGTGTTTGGATGCTTTTCGGCGAGCGCGTGCTCGAGCACGACGCACTTTCAAGGAGGCTCAACGAATTTCTTGGAAGGCTTATCTCTCTTCCATCACTACCAGAACTACACTCACAGAAGTCTTTATTAGAGTTCGTAAGATCTCTGGGAAGTTTTCCCCCCCTCCCCCTCCAGTGTTATCGCATGCAGGGGAAACGGTGGCGGACCCTAAGACTGTTGCTGACCTATTCGCCAAGCACTTTGCCAGTGTCTCTAGGAAAGATCCTACTGCACCAGGGGCTCGTCATCGCCGGGATTTGGAATCACTCGGCGTTAACTTCGCTTCCACCGGAGGGGAATCTTATAATATCCCATTTTCTCTCCGAGTTGAAGACGGCTTTATCCCAGTGTCATGATTCCTCGCCAGGTCCAGACGACATCCCTTATGCTTTCTTACGCCACATGTCTGACTGTGGTTTTACATTTTTATTGGATCTTTACAATTTCATTTGGCGTACCGGTGATTTTCCATCTCTGTGGAGTGTGGCTGTAATTCTCCCCATTCTGAAGCAAGCAACTAACTATCGTCCTATTTCTTTAACATCCTGCATTTGTAAAGTGATGGAGAAGATGGTGAATGTCAGGCTTATGTGGTACTTGGAGAGCCGGAATTTATTGACCCCGGTGCAATATGGTTTCCGAAAGATGCGCTCCACTTCGGATGCTCTTTTATCCTTGGAGTCCTCAGTTTGTGAGGCGTTTGCCAATACTCACCACCAGGTGACCGTGTTTTTTGATCTGGAGAAGGCCTATGACACCGCTTGGTGTCATGGAATTTTACTTAACCTGTTTGAGTTTGGTCTCCGTGGCCGTTTCCCTGTTTTTATTAAGGAGTTTTTATCTCATCGTCTTTTACGAGTTAGAGTGGGGAGTACTCTTTCCGAGGTTAGTCCACTTGAGGATGGTGTACCACAGGGAAGTATTCTCCGTGTTACGCTATTTGCCTTTTTTTTAGTTTTTAACTCATTGAATGCGGCGCCATATGACCCTGGCTGTTGCGGCGCCTAATTTAAATCAATCAATCAATCAATCCACTGCATGAATATTGCACACATGTGTCTTGTATTAACTGAAAATCACACAGAATGCGCTAACCACTCTTGCAGGAAGGCTGTTACAGTGGCGGACGACTCATTTCGAGGAATGAAGGAAGGAGGGAGGGGGGGGCGGGAGAGCAATTAATTATCTTCTTTATTCTTTGTTCCATATCTCATAATAGAAGGGTGTCGATCCAGTGCAGATGTAGCTAACAGATGTGGAGTAGAGGACCTGTAGGGAAAAAGTGCTCAGAAGGGAAAGACTCTGATGGATTTGGACATGTAAAGAGAGCAGGGGAGGACACAGTGCTGGGAGTTGTGGAGAGAATGGTAAGATAGGGTGTCCGGTGCAGATGTAGCTTACAGATGTGGAGTAGAGGACCTGGAAACAGTTTTTTTTCCTTTTTTACGTGTGTCCTAAAGCGCCGGTAGGATTTTGTTTTTAATAGGGTCCTGATGGTGGGCCCGAGCCCGTTATGACGCAGACTAATGTTTATTGTGGGGCAATTATTATTGGCTCATGCTGCCCCCCGGAGATCATTCTTGATTTCACTTGCATAGCTTCTTCTAGAGTCCGGGTTGGTGGATAGTCTTCAGGACAGCATGTGGGTAGTCTTAGGCCCCTCGGCGGTGACTGAAAAATCCCAGGTGGTTAGCGGCGGATTCGAACCCTCATCATCATCAACGCTGCGAAGGCGGGGCCGGCACGCTAACCACTCCACCACCACCTCAGAAGGGAAAGACTCCGATGGTTTGGACATGTGAAGAGAGCAGGGGAGGATACAGTGCTGGGAGGTTTGGAGAGATTGGCAAGACAGGGTACCCAGTTCAGATGTAACTAACAGATGTAGAGTAGAGGACCTGGAAACAGTGCTCAGAAGGGAAATACTCCGATGGTTTGGACATGTGAAGGGAGCAGGGGAGGATACAGTGCTGGGAGTTGTCGAGAGATTGGCAAGACAGGGTGCCCAGTGCAGCTAGATGTGGCTAACAGATGTGGAGTAGAGAACCTGGAAACAGTGCTCAGAAGGGAGACTCCTATAGTTTGGACATGTGAAGAGCAGGGGAGGATACAGTGCTGGGAGTTTTGGTAAGATTGAAAGTAAAAGGAAGGAGACCAGTTGGTAGACCTAGGAAAACGTGGAGAAGGTGTATACAGGAAGACTTGGCAGTGATGGGATTGGATGAGCATCAGGCAGAAGACAGAGCAGAATAGAGGAGACCCATAAAGCGTCGAACCGCTCAGGAAGAGTGAAAACGGACGTTAAACGAAATGATGATGATGATGATGATATATAATAGAAGAAGAAAAGAAAAGAACTGAGAACATTAAGTGACCTGTGGAAAGGATTAAAGCACTTCTGCTACTCTTGGATACGTTCAGTTAACTCCCGACGCAGTAAAGTTAATGTCAGTGGAAATGGAGTTGATCGTTTCCGCACTGACTACTTCTGCGGGGAGGCTGTTCCAGTGGCGGACGACTCTGTTCGAGGAAGGAAGTATGGAGGAGGGAGGGATGGGAGCGAGAGTTTTTATTATTTTCGTTAATCTTTGTTCTCTCGTTCCATCTCATCCTTCCACATGCTCACTGCCACATATACTTCACTGCTCTGTTACTTAACTTAAATTGCTGATCATTTCACTTTACTTTCAGATTAAATAAGTTAACTTCCTCTGCATTGCGCCACGTAGGGCTACAGCAGACGCTTTTAAAATTAGGAACAGCAGACGCTTTTAAAATTAGGAACAGCAGACACATTATAAATTAGGAACAGGAGACACATTATAAATTAGGAACAGCAGACACATTATAAATTAGGAACAGGAGACACATTATAAATTAGGAACAGCGGACGCATTATACATTAGGAACAGCAGACGCATTATAAATTAGGAACAGGAGACACATTATAAATTAGGAACAGCAGACGCATTATAAATTAGGAACAGCAGACGCATTATAAATTAGGAACAGGAGACACATTATAAATTAGGAACAGCAGACGCATTATACATTAGGAACAGCAGACGCATTTAAAATTAGGAAGAGTAATCACTTAAATTAACTTGAGAAACAAACAAAGATTAACATGATTCTGAGGGGAAGTAGGCACCCGTTTATTATATATATACACATGTCTGTACATCATCAAGACCCCAAGACCCAGACCAAGCATTCCTAAACGTATACTATAGTCGCAGCACATGAGTCTGAGGTCTTCGTTATCGTGTTCTGGCAACTTGATATTACACATGCACACACACATACAGCTACATAATCAGCGACCTTATTTTTTTTTTTACAACAGAGGAGTGGCCGAAAGATAGAGAAGAGCTGTGTGGGTGGAGCCCCCCACACGTGCGATGCATACTCCATACGAGGGCGGACAAGGCCCTTGTATATGGATAGCAGCGGTGCGGGGCAGAAGAACTGGAGGAGACGATACAGAACGCCCAACCTCGAGGAAGCTGATTTAGTGAGAGAAGAGATGAGAAGTTTCCAGTTTTTGAGTTTTTGATTTTGAGTTAAGGATAGACCGAGGATATTTAGTTCTGAAGAATTATAAGGTGACAGCTGAGTGTAGTTGAAGAATAGGGGATAGGTGTTTGGAAAATTGTGTCGAGTTGAAAGGTGGATAAATTGGGTTTTTGAGGCATTGAAGGACACAAAAACCCAAAGGCTCCTTTTATCACAATCGGAGATGATAGCAAGGTCTGAGGTTAAGGATTCTGCAGCCTCAGTCTTATAAACTAAAACATATTTTTACGACAATTTCAATAATATGATTAATACTGACAAATGTGCCCTATGCGTAGACTATCATATAACATCGTAGACGCCATGACGCCAGGTTGCCAGAGCACGATAATTCACACCTCAGTCTCGGTGCCGCGACGAAAGCCAAGGCTGTTACAAAGAGACAGCCTTGGCACAGTACCACTATAACTTCTCCTCTTCATCTCTCTCCTTTCCCTTCCGTCCTTTTCCTCCTCACTCAGGCTTAGTGATGCGGAAGACGAAGACGAGACCCTCCTTGTCACAGAAATAGTTTGGGACGATGCGCCGCTCCACCTGAAGGAATTATGACCATCACTTCAAATACGTGACCTTCTCCCTTTGGCCAGCTCCTGACCATCTCCTTATACCAGTGTCGTGACAGGCGCCCATACAGTGAACAGCCCCGCCAGACAGAAACCTTGATTAAAGTAAATGTTTTCTTGTACCAACGTTGCCAGATAGTTGTACTCAGCCTCTTATATATTTACCAACTTCCGACTTCAAATATGTCTCATGGGGCTCAATAACTAGATTCATTTATATCTATCGTTAAAATAGTGAATTCCTGATGTTTCTTGGCAATAGTTAGGTGTCAAAAAACGGTAAATACTATGCTCTGAGTACGATAATCTGGCAACGGTGCTCCCTACCTTCTTCCACTTCCCGTCCGCCTCCAGCTGGTCCATGTAAGGCTCCAGCTTGTCCTTGTAGGAAGGCACGGTCTGCAGGAACTCATGGCGCATCACGATGATCACGAAGCCTCCTGGAGTGCCGGAGAGGAGGAAATCAGTTAATCATTGGGGCATACGCTAGGGGGCGCGTCGTCTAGCCCACCCTAGGGAGACCGCCTCAAGGTTTACTCCAGGCAAATCTGAAGTCTCTATGTAGGCTCTTTCCCATCCTAAACGGCGCCTAAGTTCGCCTGTTTGAAAAGCCTCTCGTAAAAGTTGCTGGGATTACCATGAACTGTTTTGCGATCCTATAGTAGGAGTAGGTAGGAAGGCCCCTACCGAACGGGCGTGACCTACTCTCGGTGAGGATATATGGGAAGCGAGGAGGGTGCTGAAGCCCTCCAAAGACCATGTCCTCACTAACCGTTTCCCTTTTGTCTCATCAACACCAGAGAGCAGTTCAGCATGCTCTCTAAAGACAGTTCCTCTCTCTTTCTACACCACACTACATTCACACAACACACACACCTTTTCACAAAATTCAAAATTCAAAATGGCGAAAAATAACAATGCCTCGGAGTCCCCGCCTGGAGGGGGACCATAAATTCCCCTTCTGGCTGCCGACTTGAGAGGTGTCCTGATAACTCCTTGAACCTCCTCCTTATCAATTTCTGCAACATTCGTGGTCTTCGTTCTAATTTTCATACTGTGGAACACCATCTCTCCTCCTCTAAACCTTATTTTCTCTTCCTCACCGAAACACAGGTTACTGAGGCTACTGACATAAACTTCTACTCTGTTCCCTCCTACTATCTCTATCCTAAATTTTAATCCTAAGCTGGATGTTGCGCCTACGTGCGCAACGACATCACTTGCTCTCGTGCCTACGACCTAGACTCTTCTGAATTTTCCATCATCTGGCTAAGACTTCATTGTCATTCTATTACTAAATACATCTGTGCTGTTTATCTCTCACCTAACTCTACTAACTATGTAAAATTCTTTGACTATTTGAATTATAAAGTGGAGCACATCTTTACTCACTCCCCCTTCGCTGAAATCTCCATCATGGGTGATTTGAATGTTCACCACCAGCTTTGGCTCTCATCCTCTTTCACAGACCAACCTGGTGAACAAGCCTACAACTTTGCTCTCCTCAATGACCTAGAGCAGTTGGTTCAGCACCCTACACGTATTCCCGACCGTTTTGGAGACAGGCCCAACATTCTAGACCTCTTCCTTACCTCTAATCCTTTTGCTTACTCTGTCAAACTGTTCTCTCCGTTGGGTTCCTCCGACCATAACCTTATTTCTGTTTCCTGTCCTATCGCTCCTGTACATCCTCTGGACCCACCGAAGAGGCGATGCTTCTGGCATTTTGCTTCAGCTCGGTGGGACGACCTTGTTATAGTAATTGCGGTATATCAATGGAAAAAAGAACACGACAGATAGATCACGCCACCTTGTAGGAATGTCAGCTGTCAGTGTTTACCATCTCAATTTGTATACAAAGCATTTCATCAAGCTTAGAGGTCACCTTGACATACGTGACCAATTGTAACTTCATTATTTTCCACTCTGTAACTCGTCACTCCTTCGAGAGAGCTCGCACGACACACACCTAGCGTATCGTCTCTCTCACCCACGCTACGCTGTATCTTAGGTTAAGAATATATTTCTTCTAAGACAGCAAGAGTTTCCCTTCACGCCCGCAAGTCCCCGCAACCAAGCGTTCACCGGTGGCAGACGGTGTCCCAACGCGCCCGAGCCCTTCGCTACCTAGTTGTCCTACAAGAGCTCCAAGCCACAAGAACTCCCCAACAAATCCGGGGACAGGCGTAGAAAGAAGGAAGGAGTCAAAATCCCTGCTACAGGCCAACTACAGGCCTACGACTTCTACAAGCTCTCTACAGGCCAACAACCAGCGGAGGCGGTGGCTGAGTCGTCAAAGTAACGGCCTCGTGTTCAGGAGGACGCGAGTTCAATCCCCGCCCGGTGCCACCATGCTGGGATTTTTCAGCCGCCGCCGAGTGGCTTAAAACTACCCACATGCTGTCCAGAAGACCACCTATCAACCCGGACTCTAGATTCTAGGATCAAAGATGAGCTCTGGGAGGGCAGCATGAGCCAATGCAAGATGTCGCCACTATAAACACTCGCCTGCACCAGAACGGGCTGGACCGACCATCAGGACCCACCGGAAAGAAGCCTTGGACCGACCAACAGGATCCACCTGGAAGAAGCCTACCGGCGCAATAGGCCGCAATGTAAAAAAAAAAAAAAAAAAAACTCCCAGCTCACTCCAAGCCCTCCGTGGTACGCAGAAGGAGGCACTCCCCGCAGAGCCCACAAGCACCAAGCAACACAGCGGCAACACCGCCGCTGCCGGGAGCATCGGCCCAAACCTCTTCCGGCAAACAGTCAACCAGGGCAAACGCGGACATCTCCCGGTGACTGCAAGCAGTACCCACCACCGTTACTACAAGGCGCCTTCTCAAGAGGTTACACACCCAGGTTGCCATATCTACAACCGCTGCCCCCACAACTCTCAAAATAACAAGAGCATCGCAGCCGTCCTACGTCTGGCAGCAGTGTTCCAGCGCCCGCCCTGCCACGCACCTGCCCGATTATATCGTCAGCAGTTTCCAGCAGCCATTACGGGGGTCAGTCTCCATGCCATCAGTCAACCTTCCACGCGCTCCTGCCGCGGCCAAGGTCTTCCAACGCAACTCCAAAGGCTCCAGGTACCCCATGAGCGACGACATCCTTCGTCGCCAGCTCTACGTCAGCTGAATATTCTCGGTATTGTACCTGTTCCAAATATTTTCACAAGTGCAAACTCAGCAAAACTGCATCAGAGGCACGACTCTTTTATTTATGTGTATCTAACACTGTTAATCAGTCGTAATTGTGAGAGTAACGATCATTTGCATACGGTATTGATCCTTCTTGTTGTCTGCTAGCGGTAAAACTGTGATTTCCCTACTCTAATTCAAACTTCCTCAGTGTGCCCTTGCTCCGTTTTCTCTTCGCCGTTCGGGAGAAACCCGCACTTTAAGGGCATGCTCACCTATTTCTCCTAACCAAATAACGGCTGCGTTATTGGGTCATTATTTAATATAACCATAACATTATAACATTACATTATAACCTGACATTATAACCTTAACTTTCTATTACATCTAACGGCCACCTTGCTTACCATCCCTTCTTGTTTTTAGGGGTACGGCGCAAACTTTTAACTCAGACGCGTTACGTTAATATTTACAGCAATTAAAATATGCTCATATATTGTAACTGGTTTAAGCCATAATATGAACAAAGACACTCTCGCTAAACTCGGTGACACATTTAAACAGTTAACGAGTCCCTCAGGTAAGGAGGAAGTGGAACACGGTTCAGGCACCAATGATCTTAATGTTGTAAATTTGCGTTCAGGTACTCAGTATTCCTCAATTCCAAACAGGGACCCTTCACCTCCGGGTTCTTCGGGATACTTAACCCCCACTCAACCGGTCACAATGCCTACCAATCCACCTCCACCCCCCCCCCCCGCCTCAACCGATTCGGGTCATTTTAACTCACGCCAGTTTTCGACAGTTCTCCGGCAGCGAGTCAGATTATTCGGCGACAGTTCCTAGATCTCTGCGAGTCTGCCATCGTAAATTCCTCCATTACGGAAGATCATGATAAAATTGCATTCATTCGGTCCGAGTTATTACCAGGCTCTCGGGCACTAAATTTGATGCAGTCCTCAGCGTTTGCTTCGGTGGACATTGGAGTAAACTATGAGATTTTTAAAAGGAATTTCATAAAAATCTTCGGAGGCGGGAGTAAACCAAGCTTCGTTAGACAGATCGCACACACGGTTGAGCCCCTCCAAAAAAAAACCCTCAACAAAGCCGATTTGGGACGCCATGACTGAGGCAAATCAGCTGGCGGTTGATTGTGTCAAAAGTCTAGAAGACGCGCAATGGCTCTCAGGGGGCAGTATGCAAAAACACTAGGTGAAGACAGTCTTCGAGTTGCTTTTTTACTTATTTCATATTTCAGAGAAGAACCGCCGTTCTGCCCTTCCCTTGACCTTCAAACCGGACGGGAAGTTGGTTGACTTCGTCTCAGAGTTAGAAGTCAAGGTTCAAGAACACACTCACCATCAACCCCTCGCAACTGCCGCAGCATTGCAGGCACAAAGTAAGGCATCTCTCACCTGTAGTTTTTGCAAACGTTCAGGACATTCCGAGAATTCTTGCTTCGCGAAACGTAGGGACTCAACACACTCAAGACAGGGATCTGATAGGAGATCAGGAGGTTACAGGGGTGGCCATCACTCATTACACAGGAACCCTAGGCCAAACCATCAGCGGAAGGCTGCCTTTTGCCATGTCCACGGGAATTGTTTTCATGATTCAGACAGTTGTTATGCAATACAAAAGGCCAAGGAGGAACAGAAGAACAAGTCCTCGGCGGACAGTAAACCACACTCCTCCTCTTCTCGAATAAAAAGGCATGACTTTGTGACAGCCCCAAGGCGTACATCCAAGTATCCCATAAGGACGATACTAATTGGGAGCAACTTGACTCAATCACTACCACCTTGGGACGGACAAGCATAATTGCCCTCCCTTGCAAGGTGGGCATAATTTCACTCACCTTAGCGGTAGACACAGGTACAACAGTCGATGTAATCTCAGACTCCGCTTACAGGTCACTGACACGACAGGCGAGAGGGGGAAATTGGCCGCTCCAAGAGAACGACCTGAATGTGGTAGGCGTGACAGGCACCACTTTGGGAATCCTTGGGCGAGTACCACTAACAGTCAGCTTACATGAAAAGGTATGTTCCTTTCGAGATTTATTATATGTATCTAGCAGGTTTGCCTTACCTGTGGATGGGATCTTAGGATTAAACGCCATGAAAGACCTGCACATAACCATAAACCCTGAAAGCAACGCGATCGTGTATCAAGGACGACGCATACAGGGGATGGTAAATGTAGCCCCGGAACCAGCTGCATACCCTTCAGCCCAAGTTTCAGGCATAACCTCGGCGTCTCAGGCTTCTCCCGAACAAGACACAGCTAATTTAGGTGCATTCCTAAAAGTTGCACACAATTCCGAAATTAAGCCAACCTTAGTCCGGCTGCTGGAACATTATAGGGGGGCGCTTGCTCTACCAGACGAGCCGCTTGGAGTTACGCAGTGTGCTGAACACAATCACATTAAGTTAAAATCCAATACCAATCCGGTATATATCAATGCATACAAGCTCCCCCACAGTCAGAGGGAAGTAGTGCAGCAACTTATATCTGATATGTTAGAACAAGGTGTCATCAAAGAATCGAACTCCCCGTGGAATTCACCCTTGTTTCTGGTTCCAAAGAAAGACGGTTCTTATCGTCCTGTGATTGATTTCCGGCGTGTGAACAACGCGACCGTGGATGATCATTTTCCGTTTCCCGTTCTTAGAGATCTTCTGATGTGTCTCGGTAGAGGAAATACAGTCTTTACGAGTCTAGATCTGGTCAGTGGCTACTGGCAAACTGCCTATGGCCCCGGAGTCCCGTGAAATAACGACTTTCAGCACGCCTCATGGACACTATGAGTGGACGATGATTCCGTTCGGGCTCAAAGGAGCTCCCTTGACCTTCCAAAGGACAATGAACAGTATTTTTGGTGACTTGTTGGGCAACTGTTTATGTGTATTTAGACGACATCATTATAGCAAGTAAAGACGTGAATGCACACATGGCAACACTAAAAGCAGTCCTACACAGACTTCAAGAGGTCGGATTAAAGCTCAAACTCACCAAATGTGAATTCTTAAAGCCTCGGATCAAGTTCTTGGGGCATGTCGTGGACGAATTCGGCATCCACACAGTGGACGACAAAATAAAGGCTATTGCCGAGTTCCCTCAGCCAACGTCTGCGGACAAGGTACGGTCTTTCTTGGGCGTCGCAGGTTATTACCGGCCTTTTATAATGGACTTCGCAGCACGCGCGAGTCCCCTAACCCATCTTTTAAAGAAAGACGTACCATTTCAGTGCCTCCCAGCTCAACAAACGAGTTTTGAAGATTTAAAGAAAGCGCTTACACAGGCTCCGGTTCTTGTCTTTCCGGATTTCAAGGACCCCTTTCAGCTTTGTACCGACGCTTCGGCTAGTGGACTAGGAGCCGCTCTGATGCAAACAGATAAGTCCGGCAAAAAGCATGTGATAGCGTTCGCCAGTCGAGTACTTACAGCTCCGGAAAAGAACTATTCTGTTACCCACCTAGAGGCTCTTGCCATTGTGTGGGCTCTGAAGCATTTTCGTGACATAGTGATGGGGTACAAAATTGTGGTGTATACGGACCACGCGGCCATAACTGATCTTTTCAAGGGAATAAACCTACACGGTCGTCTGGCAAGATGGTTCTTAACGATCCAAGCATACAATCCGGAGATAAAATACATCACCGGGAAAACAAATGTGGTCGCAGATGCCTTATCTAGGAATATTCCGATAGGCACGATTACCACCACAGAGGTCATCCACAACTTCACTTCACCTGAGCTACACACTGCTCAGCGAGACCACCCTGTGTGGAAGAGGTTAATTTACGCCCTCGAGTCGGGAGACGAATCAAACCTTCCTGAATTGCCAGTTCCCTTTTCACAATTCTTCCTATCAGAGGACAACCTCCTTTGTAGGTCATGGCCAACCAAACCGGTACCTATAGACCAACTGGTCATCCCAGACATATACGTCCCCGTGACGCTTAAGCTGGTCCATAACACACCCATTGCGGGTCACCCAGGAAGAGACAAGACGCTATCTGTCACCAGACGAAAATTCTACTGGCCCACATTACGGGTTGATGTAGAAACACATGTCGCACATTGCGTCGTTTGTGCTAAGCACAAGGGGTCCGTCAAAGGGCCAGCACCTATGTTGCAATACCCAGTACCAGAGGCGCCATGGGATGTTGTTAATATAGACTTATTACAGCTCCCCCAGAGCCAACATGGTTCGCGCTACTTATTGGTATGCGTCGACCAGTTCTCTAGGTTTCTAGTTCTAGCGCCTCTCAAGGACAAGACAGCCACACGCGTGGCCCATGCCCTCGTGACTCACGTGTTGTGTCCACATTCGTCTCCTCTAATTCTTTTGAGTGACAATGGCACCGAGTTTAGGAACTCAGTATTGAGCGAAATATGCGCTCAGTTTAACATCACGCAATCCTTCATCACAGTTTACCACCCAGCTGCTAATGGGTTGGCGGAGAGGGCTAATAGGAATTCTGGGCATATTCCTCCTACTCACCCCCCCACTCTGACTCCTTTATGCCCGTTATTAAGATTCTTCCAAATGATGTTTTCTATGCCCTCACTGGCCTCAACTCTCAGAAGGCTTATGGACCTGATGGAGTCTCCTATTGTCCTTAAAAACTATGCTTCCGTGCTCACACCCTGCCTGGTCAAACTCTTTCGTCTCTGTCTATCAATATCTACCTATCCTTCCTGCTGGAAGTATGCCTTTGTACAGCCTGTGCCTAAGAAGGGTGACCGTTCCAATCACACAAACTACCGCCCTATAGCTTTACTTTCATGTATATCTAAAGGTTTTGAATCAATCCTTAACCGGAAGATTCAAAAGCACCTTTCCACTTCCAACCTTCTACCTGATCGCCAGTATGGGTTCCGCAATGGACGTTCTACTGGCGATCTTCTTGCTCTCTTAACTGACTCTTGGTCATCCTCTTTTAGCCATTTCGGTGAAACTTTCTCAGTTGCGCTAGACATATCGAAAGCCTTCGATAGAGTCTGGCACAATTCTTTGCTTTCTAAACTGCCCTCTTTCAGAGTATATCCCTCTCTCTGTTCCTTTATCTCCAGTTTCCTTTCCGGCCGTTGTATCTCTGCGGTGGTAGACGGTCACTGTTCTTCCCCTAAACCTATCAACAGTTGTGTTCCACAGGGCTCTGTCCTATCAGCCACTCTCTTCTTGTTATTCATCAATGATCTTCTTTCAATAACAAACTGTCCTGTCCACTCATACGCCGACGACTCCACTCTGCATTATTCAACTTCTTTCAATAGAAGCCCATCCCAATAGGAAGTACACGACTCCAGACTGGAGGCTGCAGAACCCTTAACCTCACACCTTGCAATCATTTCCGATTGGGGTAGAAGAAACCTTGTGTCCTTCAATGCCTCAAAAACTCAATTTCCCCACCTATCAACTCGACACAATCTTCCAAACACCTATCCGCTATTCTTCAACAACACTCAGCTGTCACCTTCTTCAACACTAAATATCCTCGGTCTATTCTTAACTCAAAATCTCAACTGGAAACTTCATATTTCCACTCTCGCTAAATCAGCTTCCTCGAGGTTGGGCGTTCTGTATCGTCTCCTCCATATACAGGGGCCTTGTCCGCCCTCGTATGGAGTATGCATTTCACGTGTGGGGGGGAGGGTGCTCCACTCACACAGCTTTTCTGGACAGCGTGAAGTCTAAGGCTCTTCGTCTCATCAGCTCTCCTCTTCCAACTGATAGTTTTCTACCTCTTAAATTCCGTCGCGATGTTGCCTCTCTTTGTATATAATATCGCTATTTTCACGATGACTGCTCTTCTGAACTTGCTAACTGAATGCCTCCGCGGCCCTGCTGCACGACTTTCTACTTATGCTCATCCCTATACTGTCCAAACACCTTGTGCAAGAATTAACCAGAATCTTCACACTTTCATCCCTCACGCTGGTAAACTCTGGAACAATCTTCCTTAATCTGTATTTCCTCCTGCCTACGACTTGAACTCATTCAAGAGGAGGGTATCAGGACACCTCTCCTCCCGAAATTGACCTCTCTTTCGGCCACCTCTTTTGATTTTCTTTTTCTCAGGAGCAGCGAGTAGCGGGCTTTTTTTTTTTCTATTATTGTTTTTTTTTTGTGCCATTGAGCTGTCTCCTTTTTTGTAAAAACACTTTCACACTCACACTCACTCACTCACGCACGCACGCAGGCACGCAGGCTCACTTACTCACTCACCGTTCTTTGCGACGCGCACAACGTCGTCGAGGCCACTGTGTGAGATGTGACCTTCTCCCATACCGCCCGAGGTGACCACCAGGTCGTATGTGTCTGAGAGAGAGAGAGAGAGAGAGAGAGAGAGAGAGAGAGAGAGAGAGAGAGAGAGAGAGAGAGAGAGAGAGATGTAAAAGAAAAATACGTATATTAATCTTTACATATGAAACAACAACAATAACAATAATTCCACTCACACAACTCTCCTGGACAGAGTGGAGTCTAAGGCTCTTCGTCTCATCAGTTCTCCTCCTCTTACTGACAACCTTCTACCTCTTAATTAAATTCCGCCGCTATGTTGCCTCTTTTTCTATCTTTTATCGATATCTTCATGATGACTGCTCTTCTGAACTTGCTAACTGCATGCCTCCCTCCCTCCCGCGGTCCCGCTGCACACGACTTTTATGGGAGCAGCGAGTAGCAGGCTTTTTTTTGTACTCTTCTTGTTGCCCTTGAACCGTGTCCTTTGATGTAAAAAAAAAAAAAAAATACTAATACCTTTGGGCACGGTGGAGTGTCCGCTGCCGAAAAACTCCAGGAAGTCGTTGGTATAGATGCCAGTCTCCCGCTGCTTCATCATGCCCTCCGACGGGTCCACAGCGTCTATGTGCCTGTGGGAGTGGCTGTAGTAGTTGTAGTAGTAGTAGTAGTAGTAGAAGTTATAGCAGTAGTAGTAGTTGTTGGGAATCAGTAAATTTACCCTACCCAACAGTTAGGTCACTCGCAAAGTGAATAACACATCCATCAGACAATCCCAAACAAACAAGTGCTTACCAGCTTTTAGGTGGTGAAGGTATCCAACAAGCAACTCCATACAGCCGAACAAATAATAATCCTACCGGATACGTGTAGTAAAATCTATCTGTCTCAAATAACTGCTGGGGGCACTTAGCTGAGAAGCGGGTTTCAAAAGATATTGTTGTCTCTGAAGTCTCGTTGCCGGGTGTAGTATCCCTCAGTCAGTTAATAGAAGGTACACTGCGTCCGAGTTAATGGGTGGGCTGCAGTGCCTTGGTCTTTACTTTGTGAAGGCCGGTGGTGGAGTGAGAGAAAACCAACCACGTGGGTCTGAAGCGATATTTTTTTATTTATCTCGCCAGGTGGCGTGGCTTTCCTCTCTGTTTCCATAGGTTAAATTATCCTTGCTCTTTAATTTTAATTCAGCAAGAACAATTAGTTATTATTTCATGAAAGGAAACACTTCACTATTGTTAATCCTTTCATGGTAAATGTGGTTAGTCTTCAGGCAGTGAATAAGTTAATTCTGTCTCGGTTTGGGAGCCGATCACCGAAGTATTCAAGTACCATCGAAGGCTTATTTGAGCTCGGACGATACTCATAGTTGGCTTGAACTCTCGGCCCGAGACTAGTTCCATAAGGGAAATAATTAATTTGTCTAGTCCCCCGGTTAACTGGCCTAATTCCTAACATAGTAGAGCCTATCGATTTTAACTTGAGCCCTTGGGCGCGACACAAGGATTACCCACGAGACCGCGCTGGTGCCACATCACTCCATTACCCTCCTCAGAGAGGGTGGCTATCTCTCTCTCTCTCTCTCTCTCTCTCTCTCTCTCTCTCTCTCTCTCTCTCTCTCTCTCTCTCTCTCTCTCTGCATGGCTGCGCAGGGCGCAAGAGTGAGATCTACTTCATTTGTCCATTGTGGCGTAACGTTGAATGGTGCGCCCTGGCGCCTGTTGCCAAGGTCCGTCAGGCGGCAACGTTGCATGAGCCACGTTGCCAAGTGATATGGAAGGTTTACTGAGTCGTTGTCTTTCCCTCTAATCCCAGGTCGAGTGCCCCAGTCTGCGGGATCTGCGAGAGCAGTACCTCTCCCGGTGTCGTGATGTACATGGGAATTTTTCCCTTTCCTTAATGCTGGGTGAAAAGGCGTTCACCCCTGGACATGACGTCATGTGGTATCTGCAGGAGATGGGCATCCTCCATCTCTTGTAGGGTCTCTTCATAGAAAGTTCTTTGTATTTCACTAATGCATTTTTTAATAAACATTTTATTATATTTTAAACTAGTGCTATATCTGAATGGACCATTTCAAAACTATCTTCCTAATAACTTTTATCACCCTTAGATTATTATAATTATTTGCCTTCCATTTTATTACTCCGGTGCCATATGACCAAGATGTTGCGGCGCCATGAAAGAAACTCTATATCAATCAATCAATCAATCCCTCTAATCCCAAGCCATTCATAACACCACGCAGTCGTATTATGAATGTATGTAAATTCCATAAATAGATAACGTACAGACTAACAGTGAGACAAAACGTCATGCGCAGGTCATCGCTAGATCTGTAAACAATGGGGGTTTCGCCGGGCCAAGTCACAGGGCTCAATTTTAAGTTAGAGTTGATGGACTATAGTAATGCCGCTCCTGCCCGCTCCCAGTTCCCACCCAGCGGCCCTGCCTCTACACAAGCAGCTGTAATTTCCAACACATCATCTTCATCTCTTGGCGTTGGACTCGTGTTGAGGCTGAAGCACTAGCAGGCATGAGGGAGTGGACTGGAGGATATTAAAGTATGGTGACCGGACAACCCCCTGTCTGCGGCACCCACCTGAAGCCTTCCCGGTGGAGTTCGCGGCCCACGCAGCCCGTCCCAGCGGCCACGTCCAGCACCCTGGCCTTAGCTCGCCGCTCCGGGGGTACCCAACGCAGCGCCTCCTCCAGCGTGATGGCGGGGCCACGGTACCCGCCTTTCCAGATCATCTAAGGGGACGGGGAAGCGGGTGATTACAGGTGGGTACCCCAGGGGCCGCATCACTTCACTCCCGGACCTCAAGGAGTAGTCGCCGGTTTAACGCAAAATCATTCCAGCGATACCCCATGATTCTGCGTAGGCACTTGGTACCGAAGGCATCTCTCTCTCTCTCTCTCTCTCTCTCTCTCTCTCTCTCTCTCTCTCTCTCTCTCTCTCTCTCACCATCTCCTCGTAGTTCTCGGACCACTCGTAGCCGGCCGCCATCTCCTCCGGCGTGACCCCCGGCCTGTGGACTTTCGCGATCACCCTCATTGCCACGTCGCCCCGACTGCCGCCCTCAGACATTATCCTGCAGCAGGGAAGAGACAGAAGAATAACAGGCAGGGCAT
Source organism: Eriocheir sinensis (assembly GCF_024679095.1). Classification (NCBI taxonomy): domain Eukaryota; kingdom Metazoa; phylum Arthropoda; class Malacostraca; order Decapoda; family Varunidae; genus Eriocheir; species Eriocheir sinensis. The sequence goes on along the minus strand of NW_026111856.1, from coordinate 34,226 downwards.
GACTACAGTACAGTACAATTCCTTTATACATCCTTTATATATTTACGAAGGTAGGTACGGTTTTCTAGCCCCGCGCCGCACTCCTCGCTGATTTGCCGGCTGGCTCTCAAGCTCCGCCCACCTCCATGGCAAGTGTGGCCCGCCTCTCTCTCTCTCTCTCTCTCTCTCTCTCTCTCTCTCTCTCTCTCTCTCTCTCTCTCTCTCTGGAATGGAATAGACTAAGCAATTTTGAGTAGACTGGATAGCTACATGGACGAGGATGACAGGTGACAGTGAGGTGTGGGTGCAGTAAGGCTCTCCGGCTTATTGCACGGCCAGCTGAAGTTGCTCACTCTCTTTCTCTCTCTCTCTCTCTCTCTCTCTCTCTCTCTGTGTGTGTGTGTGTGTGTGTGTGTGAGAGAGAGAGAGAGAGAGAGAGAGAGAGAGAGAGAGAGAGACTCGTGGTCAGTGTGTTATGAATGAACTCTACACACACACACACACACACACACACACACACACACACACACACACACACACACACACACACACTCCCAGGCTTCACGGTCTGACAGGGCGGCAGTTTGAGCCCGCTCAGGCCGGATTCTTTCCGTTGACTATGAGTTGTTACTATCCCCCCTTGAGCAAAGGGTATGTGATGTGTGTTGTGTGAGGTCCTGTCATTACCCATATATCGACGATAAAGAGCAATTGCTCATGTCAGGAGGGTACCTGCTGCTGGCGATTACGAGACCAACGCGTGATCAGGTCGTGGTGAACTACACACACACACACACACACACACACACACACACACACACACACACACTGTACACGTGGCAATTCCTGGCCGGCAATACAGCCGCGACGATCTAGCGGCTAGACCGGCTCGGTGCTCTCGGGAGACAGTACCTTCCCACGTGGGAGGCGCAGCCGGGAGCATCAAGACGTACACTGCGAGTAAATGCAAGGGCATGAATTCACCCCAGACACCCCAAAAGGCTACTACCATATCTTAAAACCACAATGAGTTTGGTCCATCAGCCTGATATTGTAGAAATACTTTAAGTAAACGAGTTTTATCATAAGTAGTATTGATTGATTGATTGATTGTTTATTGTTGTATTTAACAACAAAGGAGAAGGGAGGAACATGCATCCCAACCCCCGGGCATTACATAGTGTGATTATATAATACACGGAAATAACCGTTCCTTATACCTCCTTCGATATCTCGCAAAGAGATAAACATTTCCCGCAATGTTGCTGCCACTCTCTCAAAAGTTGTTTTGCGCAGCCTCTGCTTCTTGTAGAGCTTATCTTGTTGGTCCCACAAGTGTCGATGCTGTCTCACTTTCCTCTAGCAATGCCACTTCGGCCTCATGGCTCCAAATCTTGTTATCTGCATCTGTCATTTCTTGTTTTATTGGCGCCGACATGTTGTTTACCCGGCCGCCAGTCGGCAATACAAGACGGACACGCTCAGCTGCAGAGAACTTGCCGCGAGAAGAGCTCCCAGACCCAGACCCATACCAAAAATGCTGCCGCGCCTGTATTGCCAGCCGCGAATTGCCAAGTGTAAAGCCGCATTTAGAGGTGAGGTTCGTGATTTAAATGAGAAGAGATCGCAAGAAGAGAAGAGGGAGTTTTTTTTGGAGAGTAATGGATATGAAAGTGAGAAAATAGTTCATAGGGTCGAGAGGAAGAAGGGAATAAAACTAAGAGAAAAGAAGGAATTGTGGAAAGTGACATATACGAATATTAATGGAATAGTTTCATCGTAGATATAATTAACGACTATTTGAGAGACAAAAAACCTGATATTGTGGGGCTGACGGAAACTAAGTTGTGACTCAATTGAGGTGGTGGGGATTGGAGAAGGTGCAAACAACATATGGAGGAGAGACAGAAAGATAAAACAGGGAGGAGGTGTGATGTTGAGGATTAAAAAAGGCATTAGGGTGGAGGTGGTAATTGAGGGTGAAGGCTTGACAGAGGTGTTGAGAGTGAAAATTGTGGGTGCTGAAGGAAGAAGGAGGCATTATGTAGTAGGGTATGTGCCCCCATGAACAAGCGTATGGGGTTGCGAGAATATAAACAAATGATACAAGAGACGGTGAGTTGCAAGGATGAAATATTGAGGGCGTGTGAGAGAATACTTATAATGGGTGATTTCAACTGCATGGAGGTGGAATGGGAGGATTGGGAGACGCAGGGAGCAGACGAGTCGTGGGGAGGAAGACTACTGCAACTGGCAGTGGAACATGTGCTGACTCAGTGGATCAAGGAACATACCAGATTCGGGAAAGAAGGCGAGGAATCAAGACTAGACCTGGTATATATTTAGTAAGGCGCCGGAAATAATAGAAAATCTTAACGTAGATTGTCCAATAGCGAAGAGTGACCATGAGGTTGTGGAATTTGAAGTATCAGAAAAGAAAACGATTGACCGAAAAGAAAATCACAAAATTGGGAGAAGCAACTACTGTGACTTTGTTAGCATGAGAACCTTTTTTGAAAATGCAAATTGGAGTGGGCTGTACAAAGCCAAGAGTACACAGGATAAGTGGGAGGAGTTTTTAAAGCTATACAAGGAAGCCAAAAATAGATATGTCCCCAAGGTAACCAAAAAGGATGTTGGTAAAAAGGAGTGGTTTAACAAGAGATCCGAGATAGTTAGAAAAAGAAAAGAGGAAGCTTGGAAGGGATGGAGGAGACGAAAAAGAATTAACTCGTGGAACGATTTCAAACAAGCAAGGAATGAATATACAAAGATTAGAAGATAAGAAAAAAGGAAATATGAAAAAGATATAATCGACAAGTGAAAAGACCTACCCAAACTATTTTATAGACGTGTGAACGGCAAATTAAAGAACAGAGAAAAAATCGATAAACTGAAAATGGATGAAACCACATATGAGGACCCAGCAAAGATGGCAGAGGTGATGAATAACAGCTTCCATAGAATTTTACAAAAGAAGAATTTGTACAACCCCGGGCCAGGAAAAGGAAGACTTATGCAAGAGATTCAGTTAACTTAATTTGCAGGAGGTCAAAAGTTTGAACAAATTGGATGTAAGAGAAGGCGACAGGGGCGGATGGAGTATCAGGGTGGATCTTGAAAGAATGTAGTGATCAACTTGCAGAAACTGCACTCCATAATGAAGTGCCTCTCTGAGTGAAGTGAAAGGTACCGCAAGATTGGAAGAGAGCAAACATAGTACGGTCACCAATGTTTTTAGGGAGGCAAGAAGAGCGGACCCATTAAAGTTACATACCGGTATCACTCACTAGTGTGGTTTGCGAAGGTATGTGAGAGACTGGTTAAAACAGGTGGCCGGATTTCTTAGAAAGTGAGAAAATTATATCGGATTTCCGCATCGAGAGAGAGAGAGAGAGAGAGAGAGAGAGAGAGAGAGGTGCACGTTCACGTGAATGCTGATGAGCAGGGAACATCAAAGTTCGACTCTAGATAATGTCTGCCTCGTCTTCTCTCTCAGTGTTAATATTTACAAGTGATATCTTGGTTTAACGCTGTGTTACCTTTTATGCTACATTTATTTTTCACCTCTTAATTATGGATTGAAAGCCTCCCTTACACTTCCAGAATAGCAGTGAACCTCTCCGCCACTCACAGCCGAGTTACGACGAGACATCGTTTATTCACAACAACACTTGAGTAGCACACTACTGCGACGTTGCCGGTTGGAGGAAGGAAACTACCACAGGAGTGGGTAAAGAACTCATTTCCACACAATGTACCAGGAAGAATCAACACTACTGTGTTCCATCTCGAGAGGCTGAAGGACCTGGCATGTGCTCAGGAGTATGCAGTGACGGTCTCAAATCGGTTCTGATGTGCTCAGCACCCTGGAAGACCCTGTAGAACTGTGGAATACCTTCAAACGTAAGACTCTGCAAGATGCCGAGGAGTGCACTGGAGAGCGCCAGATCTAGGAGTGCCTTTGCCTCGGTGGAGACGTTGATAATATTGAGGAGAGTCGCGCTGCCAGACTTGCTGGGAAGGGACCAATACAGGGTCGCGTAGGACTAGAGCTCTCCTGAGGAGAGACAAGGAGAGGTATGTCAGGAGTCTGTTGAGGAAGTAATACTATTTAAATATGAATGTCCCTGACATTGTTCACTGAAGTTGTGAGTTAGTTAGCAAAAATAATTATTATTGTTAAGGGCTGTTTTGCCCCAAGGGCAATGAAAATGTTAACAACAATCTCAGCGGAACAATGGCGGTGCAGAAAAATGTTTCAGTAGTCAGACTCATGCACAGAGTAATACCAAAGAATCATGCAATAACACATGAAATTATGAGTCACAGTACTCCTATAAACACGATTTTATCAGACCCTTACCAATAGATCAGCTGGTGATAAAATATTCTGGGATTTTTCACACACAAACAAACGACGGCGTCCAAACTTGCCCCGATGTTGCAGCTGACTAATGAGCCGAGGAGTAAGTCCATATCATTATCAATAGCTGGCAGAAGCTAAAAACACAGAAAACGGGGTGGTCCATATTACCCACCTATGCCATTTTGCCCCACCTCCCCCTACAAGTGGTGCAGGTTATCTTATTTATCACATTTATGACATACAAGGGGTGCAGGTTATCTCATTTATCACATTTGCTGACATACAAGAGGTGCAGGAATCAACTTTCAATTTCACGCATTTTCCAAATTCAAAACATACGTCATCATTTACTTTCATAAAAAAACAAATATAAACTCGGGTGGGACAGATCACAATAAGTAAGCGAGAAAAGACATGGTACCGTGCCGAAAATAATCCGCCCTGTGTATGTAAACAAAGTCCGCGCATGCGCAGATCAGGATGGGATGTTCACCCATAGCGGATCGTTGGCAACACTGCTTACATCACAATGGCCGCTTCCCCGCTCCCACCAAAAAAAATGCAGGCTATGCCTTTTCACTGGTGTTCTAATGTGATTTTGTTGATTTCTCGACCTCATTTGAAATGCATATTAGTCGATTTCATGTTTCCCCACCCAAAAACCCGTGTTCCCACAGGTCCCCAAGATCGTTTAGGGCAGGGGATAGGCATAACTTGAAAAGAGGCATAACTCGAAAAGTAGACATTTGCGACGGAAATGAGGAACAAAATCACGGAATTCTCTACATCTATCACCAGAAAAACATGAACCACGTGAGAAAATCGTTGGTTGGGTGAAACCGTAAATTGACCAAAAAAAGTTACTGCAAAATAATAGCAGTTTTCTTAAATGCATAATAATAACTTAGTATTCGTAAATGCAAAGTAATGGCTTAGTTTCATAAATGCAAACGAATCGCTTAGTATTCTTAAATGCAAAATAATAGCTTTGTAATTCAATTCAATTCACAATAGCCTACTAGTTTCCTAAATGCGCCGGCTGGCATGGTCGATGACGTCATTACATAACATTGTCAAGCGAGAGTTAAATGGTTTCATCATTATATATTTTTAGATCATATCAGAATATTTGTGCAAGTTATCAATGTTTTCGTATTTTCTTAGGGAGGACGTTGCAGGAATGAATACAACATTTATTCAAATGCATAATAGCGTTGTAAACAACATTAGCTGTCCTTGACTAAATTTGAACGAAATGTAAAAAAAGAGACATTTTCCTCCACAAATTACAAACTTGTTATCAGTGTGCACAACTGACAAATTCATATATAATAAATTATGGAGAGTGTATATGTAGTGACATATCTGAACATTAGCCTCTTTCCATGCGGTGTATATATTTTAAAGTCGGGGCCGGTGAACGAAACTCAGTGGACAGTGTGTCAACACTTGTGTACCACGATTGTACAACAGTAGTTTTCCTGGGTTATTGGTCATGGAGATCCCTGACATTAGGCACTGTAAAGCCAAAGACAGGGAGGGGATGGTAGCAGGGGTAGTGCTAATTGCCATTTGAGCTATGTAAAAAAGCAACGAAAAGGGGGGGGGTGAAAAGGGGTAGTGTACACGATTTGCCGTTTCCGTTGTAACCGACGGTGGAATTTACGAGCTCACATAACTATACACGGAAGGAAGTACTCTTGTAGATGATACAATCCTTTCACTTTCTTATTCCTGAAACATCAGTACAAACCTCTTGTGCTGCTACGAGGCAACCCACGGAAGTACTTACCAGGAATCGGTCCCTCAGGCTGCCCCTCCGTCGCTGCGTCAATCTAGGTTACACGCGACACAACAACTGGTCACATGCGTTCGGAAGAGTATTTAGGAGCCTCAAAGGGTACGTGATGGTTACACTTATGGCAGGGCATGCGCCACTACCGCCGGACTCCTCATATGTGAGCTCCGTCACCTCAGGCAGCCGTGCGCCACCCTGCAGTGTTGCCACGGGCCGTTGGGGTAGATTCCCTGGGACAAGGTTACCCGAGGTCTCCTCAGAATAGTATACTCAGTATGACTTGATTAACGATGAGTGAAGGGTATTTGCTCCGGAGACTATTTGAGAAAATATCACCCGCTAAGAGTTAAAAAGTAAAGTTGATTATGGCGGAATCTGAAAACTTTCCATCGCTTATAGATGACTGAACTTCTGTTGGAGAAACAAGCAATGAAACCTACTCGTCCCCGGATCCGATGCGCGTTAACAAACAACGTCGTTGTCTGAGAATTACAATGCATTTCTTATACATTTTTATTTTCTTGAAAATGAAGATTACGAAGATTCAAAACAATTACTTCCTTAAAACGCTGAGCTGCACACACAAAACAAAGCAAATATTACAAGTGTAAACACAAGATTTACTCATGCCCGTGAAGTGCTTGCTTCGTGCCTACGTGTGGAGCGCTGCCACCACTAGTGGAGGGGTACAGTGGAAGTGATGCAACATCTTGTCAGGATGACACGACAGTGTAGCGCAAGTCATATGCAACCCTTACCTCCCATAATGGAGGCTCGTTACTCTTCATAAATTATTATACCTACCGTTCGTGATTTCCCTCAGTTTAGTGAGGACATACAGGTCAGTAGACGGATGATTTGCTCTCTCTCTCTCTCTCTCTCTCTCTCTCTCTCTCTCTCTCTCTCTCTCTCTCTCTCTCTCTCTCTCTCTCTCTCACCACCCCCCCCACACGGCAGGCCCGTCGGGTTATCAATTTTTTTCCCGTCCGCTGCTGATTGTTAATAAAAAACTTGACTTTGGAAATAAGCGAGATACGGTCATTTTCAATTTAGATATGTGTGTGTGTGTGTGTGTGTGTGTGTGTGTGTGTGTGTGTGACTGAGGACTGAATATATTTTTTGGCTCGGAGCTCCTAGTTAGGGGGAAGTGGGGTAAGATGAACCACTTTTTAGATTTTTCGACCTGGGGTCTTCCCTGGTAACGTGACCCTGTCTCTGTCAGTGTTCATTTGAGCAGCTGTCATTTACCTTTAACCATAAACAAAATTGATATTCTCCTGATAAGGCTTTCACTTTTTTAAAGCCTTTAAAAAAGAGGATAGTACACATTTTTTTATGTATCAATAGTACATATACATCCTTTTAAAAGAATCAAAATTCCTTTTGAAAATTTAGCAAAATGCACTTATGTCCATCAACAGGCTTACGAGAGATTGAATCTTTACAAATCACATGGGAACACAAACTGGTTCGACTTTCGCAGACTACCAGACAAGTTTTTCGGAGCTGGTAGTGTCACCGAAATATCTTTTTTATCGAATGATGCTTCATCATTGTGGTCGATTATGAAGGCCTATTTGCTTTCAATGGGCCTGTGTCCCGGGATTCTCTTCATGAAAACTCCCTCGATTTCATCACCGTCGATTACGTCGATTCTTGCGACATATCTTTGTGTGGTTCCCTTCATGCTATGAATGTTCACTACCACGAAACCGCCTTCCATTAACTCGTCATCCGATATATCGTCATCAGAGTCTTGTGTAAGTGAATCCATGGTCTCGCATGCATCGTCCTCACTATCATCATCCGAAGTGGCATTATAGATGCTGTCTGTCTTGACTTCTGTCTCTTACCAAACAAATTCTTCACAATTTCTTTATTCGCCTTGGCGGCCTATTTTTCTTCTCTCTCTGCTGCTACTTCATCCCGGACTGGCGTATCAGTCAGTATTTTTGTGGCCCTTTTCTTTTCTTTCTTTCTTCTTTTTTCCATCGTCGAATGCAGCGGAGGCCCTTTTCATCACATCGAGTGGCACAGGGACCGGCCCGTTTTTCTGATGTACTTTCGCGGCATCTGATATTAAATAGATTACATTGAGGATTAAAAAATAATCATTCACACATGATGGGTAAGATGAACTGATGGTTCATCTGTCCCCAAACTTAAAGGTTCATCTTACCCCTCCGAGGCCATTTTGAATGAATCGTTTGTAAATATGTTAATACAAACCGTTACCATCGAAAACATGGACAGAAGAATTATCAAATACTAAACTAATCACCAGCAATTTGCAACAAAAGTAAGACTAATACATACCAGAGTAATTGACGATATTCTCGGCTTCCAATATTTTACTTTTCAATGGAAGAAACATTTTTTGCTGTAAAAACTGACAGACTCTCCACAGGAAAGTCTCGCTGCGACCAGAGACACGTGGTGACTACTGGTTTGGTTGTGCAGCATTAGAGCTTGATGCAATCTGTGATCACGTGATCGCAAGGGTTGGTTCATCTTACCCTACGGTTCATCTTACCCCACTTTCCCATACTCGTATTACAGAGGTATCTGACACAGCCGCACGACGCGCGGGGGAGATAACCTACCCCCCTTTTCAAGGCCACATCACTCTAACTTCCTCACCCGCAGGCAGAGCTCGGGTCAAAATTAGGGCCGACATGTGCTGTTAAACCACCATTTACTTCTATAATCTAATTGTAGGTTCTTCCCTTTTTCATTTTATTCAGAATTTTTCCTTAAAGTGCATATGACGAACAACACATCTTTGATTTAGTTCCTCATGGGTGCAGTTGCAAAGGACGGGGATGGATGGACGAGAGTGAATGGGAAGATGGGTAAGGCAAGGAAGGGGATGAATGAAGAGAAGGGGAAGGAGTGGGTGGAAACATGGAAACATGGAAATGCAGGCAACAGAAAGCCTATTGGCTCATTACGAGGTCGCCCGCTTGGGTGATTTAATCTGCTCGACCGCCACTTGGGGCTTGGTGAGCAGATGAAAGCACCTCGATATTGAGGAGCAGATGGAAGCCCCTCGTTATTCAGTTTACTCCCGACGCAGCGAAATGACGGTCGATTCTATATTTGAAGGAGTTGATGGTATTCGCATTTACTACTTCTGAGGGAAGATTGTTCCAGTGGCGGATGACTCGGTTTGAAAAGAAACTCCTTCCAATGTCTGTGTTACATCGACTCAACTGAATGGGTAAACCGTTATTTCTAGTTCTTGAGTTGGTTTGCAGTTCAAAGAATTTGGAGTAATCGACGTTATTGAACTTTTAGATACTTGAAGACTTGAATCATATCCCCTCGTAGGCGTCTTTTCTCCAATGTAAAGAGATTGAGTCGCTACTCATGTCACACTCCCTGGCAAGGAGCATTATTTGAACAGAGCAAAACTGACTGATATCCATCCCAATCAGACAACCTGGTGTCTGTAGTAAGATCCTCACAAGAGCAGCTGCTGTGAGTAAATGGGCACGAAGAGCTCTTGCATATGCATGCCCTGTCACCATATGATTCACTGTGTTTGGCGCATAGACTGTCTGCCACAGACTCTCCAAACCACTACCGCCCATTATGTAGCCAATAGATCCCATGAATGACATCAGAAGGTGAAACCCACCAAGCCTGACTATTGTGTTCTTGAGCTCAGGGGAGGCCTTAACAGCTTTGATATACAGTGGCTGGTCAAATGTCACAAGACACTTTCCCAAAAATGGTTGATGGCTGAGATGGAGCTTGGTTGGTGAATGGAAGAAATTCTATCTTGCTTTTATGATTATTGTCCCCTGTGACTGCCACCTGCATGAATCCACTCCAGGAAGGACACTCTGCTACAGGAATAGCTTGGGAAAAACTAGCAAACTATATACTATCCAGAGATTTAGCCAGGTTCAACAGGGCTGGGAGTGGTTGAGGGGGTTCAGGTGGGTCAATTATGACTGAATTCAGTCCTGCAGATTTAGGTTTTTTGTATGGCTTTATGGGCACATGACTGAATTGTCCCATCTGCACTACAGATCTGATACTGGTGGACCTTTGTAGCAGAGATGAAACCTGATCTGTTGCTGCTGGGGTTACACATGCAATGCCACCCTTGGTATGCCACGTGCCATGACATGTTAGAGTGCGAACATTTATATCTACATTGTCAAAAATAAAATTGACTAGATCTCCAGAAAGGTAAAAAAAACTGCTCTCCTTTTGGTAAAAGGGCATCATATAGTCTTTGAACCTCCCTGTAGTTATCTGCAAAAGATAAACTACCGAGAAGATCAATGAGTTCACGTGACTCCAGTTTTCTATTTATATACACAGATATTCCTAGCAAAATTGGTGATATGAATGAACGAGGTCTGACAGCAGATATTATACTATGGGCAATAGCAGTGCGACGTCTTTCTGCTACTGCTCTGTCATTTGATTAAGTCTTGATTATCACTTCTAGGAGACGCCTTAAGCCCCAAATACACTGCCGAATTTTGGCCACGAACTTGACGCCGAATCAATTCGTGAAAAAATTCGGCGACCGGTTCGCCGACATGACCAAGATTCTTACAGTTCGTGACCATTCGGCGACATGTCGGCGAATGCTCAAGACAATGGGGACAGTTCGAGACATGTCGCCGACTATTCGGCGTCCATGTCGCCGAGCTCAAAATCTGAAATGTTAACGTTTTTTTTTTTTTGTCGCGGAATAACTGGCGACAAGTCTCCGAATTGTCTTCGCATGTCCCCGAAGTGTCGGCGACATGTCGGGGACAATTCTCCGACAGTGCCAAGATTTCTGACAGCTGATCATCTGATGCCCATGTGGCATACAAGAGCACGGGAATCCGCGCCTACCTCATGGACTACTACAACACCCGGGGAGCAGTGGCCTGACAGGACAGAATTGTGGGCGAGTAAATACCATGTGTGGTAATATGTATGGTAATATGTATGATAGTATGTGTAATAAAATGTATAAATGTGACTTGTTTTTGTTTTACTCTCCTACAAATATTTTAGAATGAATGAATGTTTACGTAATATCAGTAAACAAACCCGTAACTGAAAGAAGAAATAAATCTAAATAACTGAAAATGAAACAAAGGTTAAATAATGGCAGTATAATGATATTAAGAAATAAATAAAGAAATAAATAGTAAATTAATTATGAAATAAATGAAAATGTTAGTTCCATACCTATTTTATGTATTCATGATTCTTCTTGTTTTTCATATTTTCTTGTTATTCCGTATATATATATATATATATATATATATATATATATATATATATATATATATATATATATATATATATATATATATATATATATATATATATATATATAAAGAGAGAGAGAGAGAGAGAGAGAGAGAGAGAGAGAGAGAGAGAGAGAGAGAGAGAGAGAGAGAGAGAGATAAACAAAAAATAGATAGATAGATAGATAGACCCCCGTGTACACCTCCCACCGCGACCCGTTTGCCGTGTCGTGATTTATTCGCCGAATATTCGGGGACATGTCCCCGAATAGTCTTGGCCATTCGGCGACATGTCCAGCATACAACAAGGCCAGCATACAAGAAGGCCAACATTATGCTCGGGTTCATAGCGAGGAAAATTGAGTGTAAAACACCAGACGTGATGCTATCCTTATATAATTCCATGGTAAGACCGCACCTCGAGTATGCAGTGTAGTTCTGGTCGCCCAATAACAGAAAGGACATTGCTTTACTGGAAAGGATTCAACGACGCGCCACAAAGATGATTCCAACCTTCAGGGCTCAACCGTACGAGGAACGACTCAAGCGACTCAATCTCTTTACATTGGAGAAAAGACGCCTACGAGGGGATATGATTCAAGTCTTCAAGTATCTAAAAAAGTTCAATAACGTCGATTACTCCAAATTCTTTGAACTGCAAACCAACTCAAGAACTAGAAATAACGGTTTACCCATTCAGTTGAGTCGATGTAACACAGACATTGGAAGGAGTTTCTTTTCAAACCGAGTCATCCGCCACTGGAACAATCTTCCCTCAGAAGTAGTAAATGCGAATACCATCAACTCCTTCAAATATAGAATCGACCGTCATTTCGCTGCGTCGGGAGTAAACTGAATAACGAGGGGCTTCCATCTGCTCCTCAATATCGAGGTGCTTTCATCTGCTCACCAAGCCCCAAGTGGCGGTCGAGCAGATTAAATCACCCAAGCGGGCGACCTCGTAATGAGCCAATAGGCTTTCTGTTGCCTGCATTTCCATGTTTCCATGTTTCCACCCACTCCTTCCCCTTCTCTTCATTCATCCCCTTCCTTGCCTTACCCATCTTCCCATTCACTCTCGTCCATCCATCCCCGTCCTTTGCAACTGCACCCATGAGGAACTAAATCAAAGATGTGTTGTTCGTCATATATGCACTTCTGAATAAAATGAAAAAGGGAAGAACCTACAATTGAAGGAACACCTCGGGAATGGGCATGGCTTCACTTATATTACTGAAGACAAACTTATTTGAAAACCCTTCCCTTTGCAATCTTGAAACTGCTTGTTTCGAGGGTAGAGCCAAGATTATAGAAGTAAATGGTGGTTTTACAGCACATGTCGGCCCTAATTTTGACCCGAGCTCTGCCTGCGGGTGAGGAAGCTAGAGTGATGTGGCCTTGAAAAGGGGGTAGGTTATCTCCCCCGCGCGTCGTGCGGCTGTGTCAGATACATCTGTAATACGAGTAGGGGAAAGTGGGGTAAGATGAACCGTAGGGTAAGATGAACCATACCTTGCGATCACGTGATCTCATATTGCATCAAGCTCTAATGCTGCACAACCAAACCAGTAGTCACCACGTGTCTCTGGTAGCAGCGAGACGTTCCTGTGGAGAGTCTGTCAGTTTTTACAGCAAAAAATGTTTCTTCCATTGAAAAGTAAAATATTGGAAGCTGAGAATATCGCCAATTACTCTGGTATGTATTAGTCTTACTTTTGTTGCAAATTGCTGGTGATTAGTTTAGTATTTGATGATTCTTCTGTCCATGTTTTCGATGGTAACGGTTTGTATTAACATATTTACAAACGACTCATTCAAAATGGCCGCGGAGGGGTAAGATGAACCTTTAAGTTTGGGGACAGATGAACCATCAGTTCATCTTACCCATCATGTGTGAATGATTATTTTTAATCGTCATTGTAATCTATTTGATATCAGATGCCGCGAAAGTACATCAGAAAAACGGGCCGGGCCCCTGTACCCCTCGATGTGATGAAAAGGGCCTCCGCTGCATTCGACGATGGAAAAAAGAAGAAAGAAAGAAAAGAAAAGGGCCACAAAAATACTGACTGATACGCCAGTCCGGGATGAAGTAGCAGCAGAGAGAGAATAAAAATAGGCCACCAAGGCGAATAAAGAAATTGTGAAGAATTTGTTTGGTAAGAGACAGAAGTCAGCATCTATAATGCCACTTCGGATGATTAAAGTGAGGACGATGTATGCGAGACCATGGATTCACTTACACAAGACTCTGATGACGATATATCGGATGACGAGTTAATGGAAGGCGGTTTCGTGGTAGTGAACATTCATAGCATGAAGGGAACCACACAAAGATATGTCGCAAGAGTCGACGTAATCGACGGTGATGAAATCGAGGGAGTTTTCATGAAGAGAATCCCGGGACACAGGCCCATTGAAAGCAAATAGGCCTTCATAATCGACCACAATGATGAAGCATCATTCGATAAAAAAGATATTTCGGTGACACTACCAGCTCCGAAAAACTTGTCTGGTAGTCTGCGAAAGTCGAACCAGTTTGTGTTCCCATGTGACTTGGGAAGATTCAATTTCTCGTAGGCCTGTTGATGGACATAAGTGCATTTTGCTAAATTTTCAAAAGGAATTTTGATTCTTTTAAAAGGATGTATATGTACTATTGATACGTAAAAAATGTGTACTATCCTCTTTTTTAAAGGCTTTAAAAAGGTGAAAGCCTTATCAGGAGAATATCAATTTTGTTTATGGTTAAAGGTAAATGACAGCTGCTCAAACGAACACTGACAGAGACAGGGTCACGTTACCAGGGAAGACCCCAGGTCGAATAATCGAAAAAGTGGTTCATCTTACCCCACTTCCCCTAACTAGGAGCTCCGAGCCAAAAATATATTCAGTCCTCAGTCACACACACACACACACACACACACACACACACACACACACACACGTACAGTGTAATTCAAGCAAACATATCTAAATTGAAAATGACCGTATCTCGCTTATTTCCAAAGTCAAGTTTTTTATTAACAATCGGCAGCGGACGGGAAAAAAATTGATAACCCGACGGGCCTGACGTGTGGAGAGAGAGAGAGAGAGAGAGAGAGAGAGAGAGAGCAAATCATCCGTCTACTGACCTGTATGTCCTCACTAAACTGAGGGAAATCACGAACGGTAGGTATAATAATTTATGAAGAGTAACGAGCCTCCATTATGGGAGGTAAGGGTTGCATATGACTTGCGCTACACTGTCGTGTCATCCTGACAAGATGTTGCATCACTTCCACTGTACCCCTCCACTAGTGGTGGCAGCGCTCCACACGTAGGCACGAAGCAAGCACTTAACGAGCATGAGTAAATCTTGTGTTTACACTTGTAATATTTGCTTTGTTTTGTGTATGCAGCTCAGCGTTTTAAGGAAGTAATTGTTTTGAATCTTCGTAATCTTCATTTTCAAGAAAATAAAAATGTATAAGAAATGCATTGTAATTCTCAGACAACGACGTTGTTTGTTAACGCGCATCGGATCCGGGGACGAGTAGGTTTCATTGCTTGTTTCTCCAACAGAAGTTCAGTCATCTATAGGCGATGGAAAGTTTTCAGATTCCGCCATAATCAACTTTACTTTTTAACTCTTAGCGGGTGATATTTTCTCAAATAGTCTCCAAAGCAAATACCCTTCACTCATCGTTAATCAAGTCATACTGAGTATACTATTCTGAGTAGACCTCGGGTAACCTTGTCCCAGGGAATCTATCCCAACGGCCGGTGGCAACACTGCAGGGTGGCGCACGGCTGCCTGAGGTGACGGAGCCCACATACGAGGGGTCCGGCGGTAGTGGCGCGTGCCCTGTCGTAAGTGTAACCATTACGTACCCTTTGAGGCTCCTAAATACTCTTCCGAACGCATGTGACCAGTTGCTGTGTCGCGTGTAACCTAGATTGACGCAGCGACGGAGGGGCAGCCTGAGGGACCGAACACCGATTCCTGGTAAGTACTTCCGTGGGTTGCCTCGTAGCAGCACAAGAGGTTTGTACTGATGTTTCTGGAATAAGAACGTGAAAGGATTGTATCATCTACAAGAGTACTTCCTTCCGTGTATAGTTATGTGAGCTCGTAAATTCCACCGTCGGTTACAACAGAAACGGCAAATCGTGTATACTGCCCTCCCCCTTTTCGTTGTTTTTTTACGTTGCTCAACTGGCAATTAGCACTACCCCAGCTACCATCCCCTCCCTGTCTTTGGCTTTACAGTGCCTAAAGTCAGGGATCTCCATGACCAATAACCCAGGAAAACTACTGTTGTACAATCGTGGGACACAAGTGTTGACACACTGTCCACTGAGTTTCGTTCACCGGCCCTGACTTTAAAATATATACACCGCATGGAAAGAGGCTAATGTTCAGATATGTCACTACATATACACTCTCCATAATTTATTATATATGAATTTGTCAGTTGTGCACACTGATAACAAGTTTGTAATTTGTGGACGAAAATGTCTCTTATTACATTTCGTTCAAATTTAGTCAAGGACAGCTAAAGTTGTTTACAACGCTATTATGCATTTGAATAAATGTTGTATTCATTCCTGCAACGTCCTCCCTAAGAAAATACGAAGAAAACATTGATAACTTGCACAAATATTCTGATATGATCTAAAAATATATAATGATGAAATCATTTAACTCTCGCTTGACAATGTTATGTAATGACGTCATCGACCATGCCAGCCGGCGCATTTAGGAAACTAGTAGGCTATTGTGAATTGAATTGAATTACAAAGCTATTATTTTGCATTTAAGAATACTAAGCGATTCGTTTGCATTTATGAAACTAAGCCATTACTTTGCATTTACGAATACTACTATACATTTCAGCGGCAGACAAACGCTGTTTTTCGCAAATATCTCCTAAACGAATCTTTGGATCAGTATGATATTTCAGCACACTACCTATAATACCCGGACCTAATTTATGGCTAACCTACCACATTACTATATGTCTTATGTGACGAGTTTACTTGTGAAAAATAACACAAACCCGACGAGTCATGTTGACGCATTCGAAGGAAAGTGTGCCCCCCCCCCCAGCACCCTCCCAAACTATTCCTAGCCACAACTACTCCCCCTTCTCGCTCTCGTTATCCCTCCTCTTCTCCCCCTAACTTCTCGCCTCCCTCATCACTCTTGTGTCCCTCCCTATTTCTCCCATCACTGTATTATATATTAGAATGTTATGTACGTGTATATGTATAGATAGTATGATTATTAACTAAGAGCATGGTACAGTTCCATGGAGGCAAGACGTATTTCACGTTGATAATTACTGTACAACAGCATGTTTACATACATATAGTATGTAGAAGGTCCATGTTTGCAGTCCTTATGGTCACCCAAGTGAACACGATGTACTGGCATTACCTGTGGTCTGGACCTTCTAGGAAAATTTATTACTGTTATTACATACTGTGTAGTACATATTCATCATAAAATGTCAACTTGGTCCAGCTAATATAATGTTATTTTGTTGACTTGTCTCTTTCATATTTATATTTTGCCAAAATTATAAACCGCATATATTTTTCTCCATCTATACATATGGTTATCATGCGTAATACGTAGTCATTACTATATACATATGTACATCGTGTATTATTGTAAATACGATTACATACATTCCACTACTTATTAAGTGGAAGCAATATGAAAAAGTATGTAATTATATATATATATATATATATATATATATATATATATATATATATATATATATATATATATATATATATATATATATATATATATATATATATATATATAATAATGATAGTGTAGGAATAAAATGATGCAAGCATGACAGAACAAAATTTATTCACAATCACTGTCAAAGAAAACGTCATCATCTTCATCATCACTGTCGATGTTAATAATAACGGGTTGGACTTCCTCGTGTATGTTATCAGTCTTCCAGTATTCTTCTTCATATTTACGGGAGTGCTGAACAGCTCCCACCCACACGTCCTTATGTACCAATTGCCTGGCTTCTTTCAGTCTAGCCTGGAGGTCCTTCCGGGTAAACCGCTGGAGTGTGGAGCGCACATAACGCTTCATAAATCCCCATACTTGTTCGATGGCGTTGAGCTCGGGGTGGCCAGGTGGCAACCGTATGACCTCGTGGCCCCACATACGGATGGTGTTGTCGATCTTATACTGGGGCTGTGGACGGTTCTGCTGGCAGAGGAGCAGCAGCTCAGGGCGAGTGGCAGCAGGTGGGATGGAAATCTTGTGCTGCTCCAGCCACCTGATGAGGTCCGCCTTCCTGGTGGCTGTGGTAGGGCATCGACTCTCCTCCGTCAGCTGGCTGTGGTATGGTGCATTATCTAGCACAAGTACCGATGGCTCTGGCAGTGACGGCAGGAGCTGCGTTGTTAGCCATCGCAGGAAGAGTTCGCCGTTCATTTCTCCATGATAATCACCCTGGTTGCTTTTGGCTGGGTAGCACAGGTATGAACCGTCAACAAAGCCTTCGTCCGTGCCAGCTGCGACCACCACAAATCTCTCCCCTTCACCGGGTGGTACCTGACGACTGTAGGTGGTGTCGCTTGAAGCTTGTGTGGTATCTACCCACTCCCTACTGTGGCCCATCCTGGTGGTAAACCAAGTCTCATCTACATACACCACCTTCCTCCCCTCCTGTCGGTGGCGCTGTAGAGCCCGGAGAGCGCTAATCCGACGACACACCACGTCCAGCGATTCCCTCCTCACATACATCTTTCGCTGTGACAACTTGTATTGGAATCCCATGGTGTGCAGGATCCGCTAAACTGTTGTGTCAGAGGTATCCTCCGGAATGATACCAGCTGCTTTCAGATCCGCTGATATGACTCTGAGTGTAAAATATTGTTTTTCTGAAAACTTCATGTGGATGTGGCGGCGTATTGCACCGACGGTAAAGTTATCAAAAACAGCCAGTGTAGGTGCCGGTGCCGGTGTGGAAGGGGAGGATGTGGTGTTGTTGTTGATTATGCCCCTCACTCTTGACACACTTATCCCCACGGCGTGCGCAACTCGGTCGTAAGGCCTGTGTGCATAAAGATAAATGTTGTTATGTTATAGATTTCTTCTTACCTCACTCTATAATATGACATTGCGACACCATACAGTCTGCCCTACAATTGCATAACATATGTATGTCAATGTAATAATGTATGTAAGAAACAGACAAAATTATCTACTCACCTTTTCAAACTGATGTAAGTTCTACCACGGGTGCTTTCACGTTTGTACAACGTGGCAAGACGAAGAACAAACGCTGTCCTGCATCCACGGGGGCAAAGGGACAACATTGCTGCTAATGGGTGCGCCTCGGAAGTCAATGAGTTATACCCTGTCTCTGCTTAAGTCATAGCCTCGGGTTGGGGAAGGGGGATGGTGTGAGTAGGGGGGTGAAGAGGGCAACCAGGAGGGGGATACTGCGATATTGGAGTAGGGAAGGAATGGTCTTTGGGTTGTTCGGGGCGTTGGTGGAGGGGCTAGAGGAGTACCCCACACTCGTCCGATTCTGTTTAACACCTTAGATATGATGACTGGATTCGGCTCAATATCACTCAGTAAGCTCCTAACATAACACATATTGCAACATGGTATATTAGCCATAAATTAGGTCCGGGTGTTAAAGGCAGTGTGCTGAAATATCATACTGATCCAAAGATTCGTTTAGGAGATATTTGCAAAAAACAGCGTTTGTCTGCCGCTGAAATGTATAGTAAGTTATTATTATGCATTTAAGAAAACTGCTATTATTTTGCAGTAACTTTTTTTGGTCAATTTACGGTTTCACCCAACCAACGATTCTCTCACGTGGTTCATGTTTTTCTGCTGATAGATTTTTTTATTTATTTTTTATTTACTTTTTTTTTTTTTTTACGTCGTTGCCTGTTGCGCCGGTAGGCATCTTCCTGGTGGGGCCTGATGGTCGGCCCAAGGCTTCTTCCAGGTGGGGCCTGATGGTCGGCCCAGCCCGTTCTGGCGCAGGCGAGTGTTTATAGTGGCGCCATCTTGCATTGGCTCATGCTGCCCCCCGGAACTCGTTCTTGATTCGCTTGGACGGTTTCCTCTAGAGTCCGGGTTGATGGGTGGTCTTCAGGACAGCATGTGGGTAGTCTTAAGCCACTCGGCGGTGACTGAAAAATCCGAGTGGTAGCGTGGGGATCCGAACCCGCGTCGTCCATCACGCGGTGAATGTGGGCCCATTACGCTACCAGTTCGGCCACCGCCTACCCATGTAGATGTAGAGAATTCCGTGATTTTCTTCCTCATTTCCGTCGCAAATGTCTACTTTTCAAGTTATGCCTCTTTTCAAGTTATGCCTATCCCCTTCCCTAAACGATCTTGGGGGACCTGTGGGAACACGGGGTTTTTGGGTGGGGGAGCATGAAATCGACTAATATGCATTTCAAATGAGGTCGAGAAATCAACAGAATCGCATTAGAACACCAGTGAAAAGGCATAGCCTACATTTGTTTTGGTTGGAGCGGGGAAGCGGCCATTGTGATGTAAGCAGTGTTGCCAACGATCCGCTATGGGTGAACATCCCATCCTGATCTGCGCATGCGCGGACTTTGTTTACATACACAGGGTGGATTATTTTCGGCACGGTACCATGTCTTTTCTCGCTTACTTATTGTGATCTGTCCCACCCGAATTTATATTTGTTTTTTATGAAAGTAAATGATGACGTATGTTTTGAATTTGGAAAATGCGTGAAATATGAAAGTT
Source organism: Eriocheir sinensis (assembly GCF_024679095.1). Classification (NCBI taxonomy): domain Eukaryota; kingdom Metazoa; phylum Arthropoda; class Malacostraca; order Decapoda; family Varunidae; genus Eriocheir; species Eriocheir sinensis. Next base: position 14,034 of record NW_026111856.1, on the reverse strand, counting down.
GATTCCTGCACCTCTTGTATGTCAGCAAATGTGATGAATGAGATAACCTGCACCTCTTGTATGTCAGCAAATGTGATAAATGAGATAACCTGCACCTCTTGTATGTCAGCAAATGTGATAAATGAGATAACCTGCACCTCTTGTATGTCAGCTAATGTGATAAATGAGATAACCTGCACCTCTTGTATGTCAGCAAATGTGATAAATGAGATAACCTGCACCTCTTGTATGTCAGCAAATGTGATAAATGAGATAACCTGCACCCCTTGTATGTCGGTAAATGTGATAAATAAGATAACCTGCACCACTTGTAGGGGAAGGTGGGGGGCAAAATGGCATAGGTGGGTAATATGGACCACCCCGTTTTCTGTGTTTTTAGCTTCTGCCAGCTATTGATAATGATATGGACTTACTCCTCGGCTCATTAGTCAGCTGTAACATCGGGGCAAGTTTGGACGCCGTCGTTTGTTTGTGTGTGAAAAATCCCAGAATATTTTATCACCAGCTGATCTATTGGTAAGGGTCTGATAAAATCGTGTTTATTGGAGTACTGTGACTCATAATTTAATGTGTTATTGCATGATTCTTTGGCATTACTCTGTGCATGAGTCTGACTACTGAAACATTTTTCTGCACCACCATTGTTCCGCTGAGATTGTTGTTAACATTTTAATTGCCCTTGGGGCAAAACGGCCCACTTAACAATACTAATTATTTTTTGCTGCTAACTAACTCACAACTTCAGTGAACAAAGATAGGACAAAGTGTTCTCTGTTTCTTTTATATGAATATTAATTTTATGTTCAGGAACGTAATGTCATTTTTCATTTGTGAGTTCATGTTGTTCATGCTATTTAGCAGAAGAACAATTATTTATGTAATGCATTAAAAACTTTTATGTTCAGAAAGGTAATTTCACTTTCACTTGTGAGTAGTTTCATGAGAGTTCATTGGTGTTCATGCTATTGTAACGGGCCGAATGTGAGTGAACGAGATAATGTGAGTAAGTCGGTGAGTGACAGAGTAAGCGTGAATGAGTGAGAGTGAATAAGTGAAAGAGTGAATGAGTGGCTGAGGAATGTAAGTGCGTAAAAGGTTATGAAAAGATAACACGGCGAGCGAATGAGCGAATATATGAACGAGTTACTGAAATCCCTCATCTCAAAGCCTCGAACCCCTCCAAGAAACCAATAACTAGTTAGTTAGATAGGTAGGGGTTTGATTGTAAAAGAATGTTCCGGAAGGGAGAGAGAGTCAGTAATGCGGGGTTAAAAGATCACGTGATGGAGGGGAGAAGCTGATGAGTAAGCGAGGAGGAGGAGGAAGAGCACCAGAAGCTTGAGAGAAGTGAGGAGACAAGCATCACTGCAGCAAACCAGAAGCTTGGGAGACGAACACTCCACCCACGGCCTTCTGTGTGAGGCGGGCTAGTCAGAAGACGAGCAGCAGCCCTAGCAAGGAAAGGCAGCGAGTTGGAGTTGAGTGAGAGAGGTGTCCATCTCTCCACTCAGCCCCCCCCGAAAAACCACCCACGGCCTGCGGGGTGAGACGGACTACAGGATGGGAACTTGTATGGCGGGGTAACCTGCCCCTCGACTGTCCTGGGGGCCGAAATACCACTGCCCCAAGCTGCTCCCTACATCAAAGGGCGCCCGCCTCTTCACACCACCCGGGCCGCTCCATCTCCACATCAAGCGGCGCCCGTCTGTCCAGCACCAGGACCGCCCATTCCCATCGTGGACGTCCCCTGCCGAGCCCGACACTCACGCCAGCTCCTCCTTCTCCGCATCCAGCAACTAGAGCTAAGCATTCTGTGCATTCCCCAAATCTCCCTTGTGCCGGTAGCCAGCTAGATTAGAGGCCTACAGCCTGTCAGTCATTTTTTTGTCTTATTTTTATTAGTACTCCGCTAACCTTTGCAAAAGGAAACCAAATGCATATTTATATATAACCTTACTGAGTGTTATCATTTGGAGCCTGTTTTGCTGCTCATTTGATATTACTGAACCATACCCCCCCCCCATAGTACATTATCACCATCCAGTTTCTTAATGCTGTCTCAAAAAGTGGTTCCCAAGGAAATCCTCCCACCTTCCATAATTAACCACACAAGTAACGCCCTTCTGGTCACAAACTTCGGAACGAGTGTTCACTTCTCCTGAGGCCTTAACATCCTGGACCAGCGCTCGACGACTACCACGCTACCACATACCATCATAACCCTAGTGGTCGTTAAAAAAGGGATGTAGCTTTAATTATTTATTTTTATTATTTTCTCTCTTACCACGCTACACTATTGAGCCACAGATCATTTATTTTTGTAATGGAATAAGAACTTGATGCTCAGGAAGGTAATATCACTTTTCATTTGAAATTCATTGTTGTTCATGGTACTGAGCCTAAGAGCAATTGTTTTCTAATGGAATAAGAACTAGATTATTTTAGTTTTGTTAAGTAATCTTTCTAATGTGATTATCTGTCAAAACGTATGTTTGGCATGTTACCAAGCATTTCCATATGAGGGCCATTTTGCCCCATACGTGAGGTCCGTTTTGCCCCGACCGTTGTACAAAATGGTCCACTTGTGGCTATTTTATTTTTTAAATTCATGAGTAAAGGATCCAAAGTAGTTCTTCCAAAGAGATTTTATTTTGTTTAATGATGAATAAAGATTGCAAAAACACCAGCTATCTCTAAATATACTACAAAATTGATGCAAAATCTGGAGTGAAACCTTAAGGGTGCCGTTTTGCCCCACCTCCCCTATGTCGGTAAATGTGATAAGTGAGATAACCTGCACCCCTTGTACGTCGGTAAATGTGATTGGTGAGATAACCTGCACCCCCTGTACGTCGGTAAATGTGATAAATGTGATAACCTATATCCCGTGTATGTCGGTAAATGTGATAAATGTGATAACCTATACCCCTTGTATGTCGACAAATGTGATAAATGTGATGACCCTTGAATGTCATCCTGGAATTTGGCCATTCTCTCATTAAAACTAGCATGCTGTATTGCCGCCATCTTGCCTGGACAAACTAGAATATCAACACTCTGTGATAGTAAACATTGGGTTCTGCGCATGCGCAGATCAGGATCAGATTGACTAAAATACATTGATGAGATTTGTCTCCACGCCGGGCTGCCCACAACATTTCCTCCCGTCACTCCAGGGACACAGGCTGAGGACCGCGAACTTGTTTTCCACTGGAATGCCTCAGATTTGCTACACTTTTTTGTGCTGTCTGTAGCGCCGGTAGGATTTTTTGAGGGGCGTTATAGACGGCCCCAGCCTGTTAGTAGCGCAAGCTAATTTTATTTATGGTGGCTGGCGTGATGTATGACTTGCTTGGCCCATGCTGCCTCCCGGTGCTCCTCTTGACCGAAGTTGCTGAAGTCAAGGTTGATTGAAGATCCGGACAGCATGCCAAGTGCCTTCCCACCCCTCAACTTAGCCACAGCCTCTTTGACCTCAACCAGAGAGGATGAACTTTCGTCAATGGGTGGGTCAGCATCCACCACTTGTAACCCAGCAACTGGAAGCTGCCGACGTGGAGAGTCCACCATGTACAGCTGCTTAAAGTTCTCAGCCCAACGTGCCCTCTGCCCATTCATGTAAGACACGAGGCAGCCGTCAGCTGTTCGGATAGTGCTCACCTAATAAGAGTGAGACTTGGAGCGGAGCATCTTCACGGCTCGATAAGCAGGTCGGGGGTCATTCGCATTTAAATGGCCCTCGACTTCCTCAGCGAGACTCCTGACATACCTCTCCTTGTCTCTCCTCAGGAGAGCTCTAGTCCTACGCGACAGAGCCCTGTATTGGTCCCGCTTCCCAGCAAGTCTGGCAGCGCGACTCTCCTCAATATTATCCAACGTCTCCACCGAGGCAAAGGCACTCCTAGATCTCGGGCGCTCTCCAGTGCACTCCTCGGCATCTTGCAGTCTTACGTTTGAAGGTATTCCACAGTTCTACAGGGTCTTCCAGGGTGCTGAGCACATCGAACCGATTTGAGACCGTCACTGCATACTCCTGAGCACATGCCAGGTCCTTCAGCCTCTCGAGATGGAACACAGTAGTGTTCCATCTCGAGATTCTTTTTGACCTAACATGAAGCTTGATTGTTGCAACAACAAGCCTATGGTCAGTTGCAAAGAACGCAGCACTCCGGTAAACCCTGCAGTTCTGAAGGATCCTCCAACGAGTATTTACGAGAATGTGGTCGATCTCCTTAGCTACACCTCCGGCATCGCTATATCAAGTCCAGCGGTGGCTGAGTCGTCAGAGTACGGGCCGTGTTCAGGAGGACGCGAGTTCAATCGCCGCCCGGTGCCACCAAGCTGGGATTTTCAGCCGCCGCCGAGTGGCTTAAAACTACCCACATGCTGTCCAGAAGACCACCTATCAACGGACTCTAGATTCTAGGATCAAAGATGAGCTCTGGGAGGCAGCCTGAGCCAATGCAAGATGGCGCCACTATAAACACTCGCCTGCGCCAGAACGGGCTGGGCCGACCATCAGGACCCACCGGAAAGAAGCCTTGGACCGACCATCAGGATCCACCGGGAAGAAGCCTACCGGCGCAATAGGCCGCAATGTAAAAAAACACAAAAAGCTCTGTTCTCTGGTACCAGGAACCCGCAATTATCAACTTTCTGGATTTAGCAAAATTCAGGAGGAGAGAGCTGTTGATGTTCCTGGTACATTTGCGGAAATGAGTTCCTGTACCCACTATGGTAAGCCTTCCCTCCAACCGACAACGTCGCAGTAGTGCTACTCAAGTGTTGTTGTGAATAAACGATGTTCGTCGTGTTCGGCTGTGAGTGGCGGAGAGGTTCACTGCTATTCAGGAAGTGTAAGGGAGGCTTTATCCATAATTAAGAGGTGAAAATAAATGGAGCCTTTATCCATAATTAAGAGGTGAAAATAAATGTAGCATGTGTATGTAACACATGTTAAACCAATATATCACTACAAAATAATAACACCAGAGAAGACGATGCGTATTATCTAGAGTCGAGACTTTGATGTTCCGCTCCTTCATCAGCATTCACGTGTGAACGTGTGCACTCTCTCTCTCTTTCTCTCTCTCTCTCTCTCTCTCTCTCTCTCTCTCTATGGAAATCCGATATAATTTTCTCACTTTCTAAGAAATCCAGCCACCTGTTTTTAACCAGTCTCTCACATACCTTCGCAACCACACTAGTGAGTGATACCGGTCTGTAATTTAATGGGTCCGCTCTCTTGCCTCCCTTAAACATCGGTACCGTACTATGTTTGCTCTCTTCCAATCTTGTGGTACCTTTTCTTCACTCAGAGAGGCACTCATTATGGAGTGCAGTTTCTCTGCAAGTTGATCACTACATTCTTTCAAGATCCACCCTGATACTCCATCCGGCCCCGTCGCCTTTCTCACATCCAATTTGTTCAAACTTTCTTTGACCTCCTGCACCGTTAACTGAATCTCTTGCATAACCCTTCCTTTTTCTTGGCCCGGGGGTTGTACAAATTCTTCTTTTGTAAAATTCTATGGAAGCTGTTATTCATCACCTCTGCCATCTTTGCTGGGTCCTCATATGTGGTTTCATCCATTTTCAGTTTATCGATTTTTTCTCTGTTCTTTAATTTGCCGTTCACACGTCAATCAAATAGTTTGGGTAGGTCTTTTCACTTGTCGATTATATCTTTTTCATATTTCCTTTTTTCTTCTCTTCTAATCTTTGTATATTCATTCCTTGCTTGTTTGAAATCGTTCCACGAGTTAATTCTTCTTCGTCTCCTCCATCCCATCCAAGCTTCCTCTTTTCTCTTTCTAATTATCTCGGATCTCTTGTTAAACCACTCCTTTTTACCAACATCCTTTTTGGTTACCTTGGGGACATATCTATTTTCGGCTTCCTTGTATAGCTTTAAAAACTCCTCCCACTTATCCTGTGTACTCTTGGCTTTGTACATCCCACTCCAATTTGCATTTTCAAAAAAGGTTCTCATGCTAACAAAGTCACAGTAGTTGCTTCTCCCAATTTTGTGATTTTCTTTTCGGTCAATCGTTTTCTTTTCTGATACTTCAAATTCCACAACCTCATGGTCACTCTTCGCTATTGGACAATATACGTTAAGATTTTCTATATACCAGGTCTAGTCTTGATGCCTCGCCTTCTTTCCCGAATCTGGTATGTTCCTTGATCCACTGAGTCAGCACATGTTCCACTGCCAGTTGCAGGAGTCTTCCTCCCCACGACTCGTCTGCTCCCTGCGTCTCCCAATCCTCCCATTCCACCTCCATGCAGTTGAAATCACCCATTATAAGTATTCTCTCACACGCCCTCAATATTTCATCCTTGCAACTCACCGTCTCTTGTATCATTTGTTTATATTCTCGCAACCCCATACGCTTGTTCATGGGGGCACATACCCTACTACATAATGCCTCCTTCTTCCTTCAGCACCCACAATTTTCACTCTCAACACCTCTATCAAGCCTTCACCCTCAATTACCACCTCCACCCTAATGCCTTTTTTAACCATTAACA
>NW_026111856.1:0-5000 GCF_024679095.1 Eriocheir sinensis | reverse complement strand
CCATACTTAAATATCCTCCAGTCCACTCCCTCATGCCTGCTAGTGCCTCAGCCTCAACACGAGTCCAACACCAAGAGATGAAGATGATGTGTTGGAAATTACAGCTGCTTGTGTAAAGGCAGGGCCGCTGGGTGGGAACTGGGAGCGGGCAGGAGCGGCATTACTATAGTCCATCAACTCTAACTTAAAATTGAGCCCTGTGGCTTGGCCCGGGGAAACCCCCATTGTTTACAGATCTAGCGATGACCTGCGCATGACGTTTTGTCTCACTGTTAGTCTGTACGTTATCTATTTATGGAATTTACATACATTCATAATACGACTGCGTGGCGTTATGAATGGCTTGGGATTAGAGGGATTGATTGATTGATTGATATAGAGTTTCTTTCATGGCGCCGCAACATCTTGCTCATATGGCACCGGAGTAATAAAATGGAAGGCAAATAATTAAAATAATCTAAGGGTGATAAAAGTTATTAGGAAGATAGTTTTGAAATGGTCCATTCAGATATAGCACTAGTTTAAAATATAATAAAATGTTTATTAAAAATGCATTAGTGAAATACAAAGAACTTTCTCTGAAGAGACCCTACAAGAGATGGAGGATGCCCATCTCCTGTAGATACCCCATGACGTCATGTCCAGGGGTGAACGCCTTTTCACCCAGCATTAGGGAAAGGGAAAAATTCCCATGTACATCACGACACCGGGAGAGGTACTGCTCTCGCAGATCCCGCAGACTGGGGCACTCGACCTGGGATTAGAGGGAAAGACAACGACTCAGTAAACCTTCCATATCACTTGGCAACGTGGCTCATGCAACTTTGCCGCCTGACGGACCTTGGCAACAGGCGCCAGACCGCACCATTCAACGTTACGCCACAATGGACAAATGAAGTAGATCTCACTCTTGCGCCCTGCGCAGCCATGCAGAGAGAGAGAGAGAGAGAGAGAGAGAGAGAGAGAGAGAGAGAGAGAGAGAGAGAGAGAGAGAGAGATAGCCACCCTCTCTGAGGAGGGTAATGGAGTGATGTGGCACCAGCGCGGTCTCGTGGGTAATCCTTGTGTCGCGCCCAAGGGCTCAAGTTAAAATCGATAGGCTATACTATGTTAGGAATTAGGCCAGTTAACTGGGGGACTAGACAAATTAACTATTTCCCTTATGGAACTAGTCTCGGGCCGAGAGTTCAAGCCAACTATGAGTATCGTCCGAGCTCAAATAAGCCTTCGATGGTACTTGAATACTTCGGTGATCGGCTCCCAAACCGAGACAGAATTAACTTATTCACTGCCTGAAGACTAACCACATTTACAATGAAAGGAATAACAATAGTGAAGTGTTTCCTTTCATGAAATAATAACTAATTGTTCTTGCTGAATTAAAATTAAAGAGCAAGGATAATTTAACATATGGAAACAGAGAGGAAAGCCACGCCATCTGGCGAGAGAAATAAAAAAAATATCGCTTCAGACCCACGTGGTTGGTTTTCTCTCACTCCACCACCGGCCTTCACAAAGTAAAGACCAAGGCACTGCAGCCCACCCATTAACTCGGACGCAGTGTGCCTTCTATTAACTGACTGAGGGATACTACACCCGGCAACGAGACTTCAGAGACAACAATATCTTTTGAAACCCGCTTCTCAGTTAAGTGCCCCCAGCAGTTATTTGAGACAGATAGATTTTACTACACGGATCCGGTAGGATTATTATTTGTTCGGCTGTCTGGAGTTGCTTGTTGGATACCTTCACCACCTAATAGCTGGTAAGCACTTGTTTGTTTGGGATTGTCTGACGGGTGTGTTATTCACTTTGCGAGTGACCTAACTGTTGGGTAGGGTAAATTTACTGATTCCCAACAACTACTACTACTGCTATAACTTCTACTACTACTACTACTACTACTACAGCCACTCCCACAGGCACATATACGCTGTGGACCCGTCGGAGGGCATGATGAAGCAGCAGACTGGCATCTATACCAACGACTTCCTGGAGTTTTTCGGCAACGGACACTCCACCGTGCCCAAAGGTATTAGTAGTTTTTTTTTTTTTTTACATCAAAGGACACGGTTCAAGGGCAACAAGAAGAGTACAAAAAAAAGCCTGCTACTCGCCGCTCCCATAAAAGATAAAAGTAAAGAGTAGCCAAAATAGAGGTCAATTTCGAGAGGAGAGGTGTCTTGATACACTTCTTGAAATATGTCAAGTCATAGACAGGGGGAAATACAGACGAAGGAAGGTTGTTCCAGAGTTTACCTCTTGCATAAGGGGTTTGGATAGTATAGGGATGAGCATGAGTAGAAAGTCGTGTGCAGCGGGACCGCGGGAGGGAGGGAGGCATGCAGTTAGCAAGTTCAGAAGAGCAGTCATCATGAAGATATCGATAAAAGATAGAAAAAGAGGCAACATAGCGGCGGAATTTAATTAAGAGGTAGAAGGTTGTCAGTAAGAGGAGGAGAACTGATGAGACGAAGAGCCTTAGACTCCACTCTGTCCAGGAGAGTTGTGTGAGTGGAATTATTGTTATTGTTGTTGTTTCATATGTAAAGATTAATATACGTATTTTTCTTTTACATCTCTCTCTCTCTCTCTCTCTCTCTCTCTCTCTCTCTCTCTCTCTCTCTCTCTCTCTCTCTCTCTCTCTCTCAGACACATACGACCTGGTGGTCACCTCGGGCGGTATGGGAGAAGGTCACATCTCACACAGTGGCCTCGACGACATTGTGCGCGTCGCAAAGAACGGTGAGTGAGTAAGTGAGCCTGCGTGCGTGCGTGCGTGCGTGCGTGCGTGCGTGCGTGAGTGAGTGAGTGTGAGTGTGAAAGTGTTTTTACAAAAAAGGAGACAGCTCAATGGCACAAAAAAAACAATAATATAAAAAAAAGCCCGCTACTCGCTGCTCCTGAGAAAAAGAAAATCAAAAGAGGTGGCCGAAAGAGAGGTCAATTTCGGGAGGAGAGGTGTCCTGATACCCTCCTCTTGAATGAGTTCAAGTCGTAGGCAGGAGGAAATACAGATGAAGGAAGATTGTTCCAGAGTTTACCAGCGTGAGGGATGAAAGAGTGAAGATGCTGGTTAAATCTTGCACAAGGGGTTTGGACAGTATAGGGATGAGCATAAGTAGAAAGTCGTGTGCAGCAGGGTCGCGGAGGCATTCAGTTAGCAAGTTCAGAAGAGCAGTCAGCGTGAAAATAGCGATAGAAGATAAAAAGAGAGGCAACATCGCGACGGAATTTAAGAGGTAGAAAACTATCAGTTGGAAGAGGAGAGCTGATGAGACGAAGAGCCTTAGACTTCACGCTGTCCAGAAAAGCTGTGTGAGTGGAGCACCCTCCCCCCCACACGTGAAATGCATACTCCATACGAGGGCGGACAAGGCCCCTGTATATGGAGGACACGATACAGAACGCCCAACCTCGAGGAAGCTGATTTAGCGAGAGTGGAAATATGAAGTTTCCAGTTGAGATTTTGAGTTAAGAATAGACCGAGGATATTTAGTGTTGAAGAAGGTGACAGCTGAGTGTTGTTGAAGAATAGCGGATAGGTGTTTGGAAGATTGTGTCGAGTTGATAGGTGGGGAAATTGAGTTTTTGAGGCATTGAAGGACACAAGGTTTCTTCTACCCCAATCGGAAATGATTGCAAGGTGTGAGGTTAAGGGTTCTGCAGCCTCCAGTCTGGAGTCGTGTACTTCCTATTGGGATGGGCTTCTATTGAAAGAAGTTGAATAATGCAGAGTGGAGTCGTCGGCGTATGAGTGGACAGGACAGTTTGTTATTGAAAGAAGATCATTGATGAATAACAAGAAGAGAGTGGCTGATAGGACAGAGCCCTGTGGAACACAACTGTTGATAGGTTTAGGGGAAGAACAGTGACCGTCTACCACCGCAGAGATACAACGGCCGGAAAGGAAACTGGAGATAAAGGAACAGAGAGGGGAATATAATCCGAAAGAGGGCAGTTTAGAAAGCAGAGACTTGTGCCAGACTCTATCGAAGGCTTTCGATATGTCTAGCGCAACTGAGAAAGTTTCACCGAAATGGCTAAAAGAGGATGACCAAGAGTCAGTTAAGAGAGCAAGAAGATCGCCAGTAGAACGTCCATTGCGGAACCCATACTGGCGATCAGATAGAAGGTTGGAAGTGGAAAGGTGCTTTTGAATCTTCCGGTTAAGGATTGATTCAAAACCTTTACATATACATGAAAGTAAAGCTATAGGGCGGTAGTTTGTGTGATTGGAACGGTCACCCTTCTTAGGCACAGGCTGTACAAAGGCATACTTCCAGCAGGAAGGATAGGTAGATATTGATAGGCAGAGACGAAAGAGTTTGACCAGGCAGGGTGTCAGCACGGAAGCATAGTTTTTAAGGACAATAGGAGACTCCATCAGGTCCATAAGCCTTCTGAGAGTTGAGGCCAGAGAGGGCATAGAAAACATCATTTGGAAGAATCTTAATAACGGGCATAAAGAAGTCAGAGGGGGGGGGTGAGTAGGAGGAATATGCCCAGAATTCCCATTAGCTCTCTCCGCCAACCCATTAGCAGCTGGGTGGTAAACTGTGATGAAGGATTGCGTGATGTTAAACTGAGCGCATATTTCGCTCAATACTGAGTTCCTAAACTCGGTGCCATTGTCACTCAAAAGAATTAGAGGAGACGAATGTGGACACAACACGTGAGTCACGAGGGCATGGGCCACGCGTGTGGCTGTCTTGTCCTTGAGAGGCGCTAGAACTAGAAACCTAGAGAACTGGTCGACGCATACCAATAAGTAGCGCGAACCATGTTGGCTCTGGGGGAGCTGTAATAAGTCTATATTAACAACATCCCATGGCGCCTCTGGTACTGGGTATTGCAACATAGGTGCTGGCCCTTTGACGGACCCCTTGTGCTTAGCACAAACGACGCAATGTGCGACATGTTTTTCTACATCAACCCGTAATGTGGGCCAGTAGAATTTTCGTCTGGTGACAGATAGCGTCTTGTCTCTTCCTGGGTGA
>NW_026111855.1:272500-317679 GCF_024679095.1 Eriocheir sinensis | reverse complement strand
TTCATGCCTTACAGGGAACACAAAGGACTTATAACTCTACCTTTGTTCTACCCGCAGTGGCCCTCCCTCAGCACCCAGAGAGGCATTGCAATATTCTTGCTCCGATACGGGCACGGACTGACCGGTAAAAGAACAGCGCCGTGCCCGTAATGGTCAAATTTATAAACAAAGCAAGTTAAGAGCAACACTATTTGTCTAGATTGTTAATGTATTCGTTATAATTTATTATTATTATTATTATTATTATTATTATTATTATTATTATTATTATTATCATTATTATTATTATTATTATTATTATTATTATTGTTATTGCTATTATTACTATTAGTGTTATTTCCATTTTCATTTTCATTATCTCTATCATATTATTATTTTGTTCCTTTGTTTGATTCATTTGTTTTCACATTGTACACATCTTCCATTGATGTATATTTTCAGCTCTAGGGCTGCTTGCTTCTCATTATACAATAAACCGTTTATTTATTTATTTATGTTGAGAACCTCGAATGCATGTCCAGCAAATCTGAAACACAGAAGCCAGGCCACTCCGTTGCATGAAGCTCTCCGGGAACATATATCCTTTCTAAATGTACCCACAGCCTGTTCGGTTTCAACCACAGAGCCTCCAAACACTTGGGCCTTGGCTCACGGCGCAGCGCATGTAAGTGCTGGAAAATGATGCAGCATGGACGCAGCTCCATCAGTCCCGCAGTGCAGCCAACACTGCGAACCGTTGGTCAAACGTCACACATAAAAATATAACGCATTGACTGCATAAAAAAAAAAACATTTTATCCAACAGAACAGCAAATCACGTCAGGTTATCGATCTATTGTAATTAAATTAATTTAATTTGATATAGTTTTATCTTTAGTTCCATTTCAACGTCAATTTACATGTTTTCACGGAAAATTTCAATCCAAATCAAAACTGACCTATTTACCTTTACCACAACCACAACAACCACCCCACCACGACACCACCACCTTTATGTTTGAACCCCACCACACCACCACCACAGCCACCCTACTCCCACCTCACCACCACCACAACCACCCTACCCCCACCACACCACCACCACAACCACCCTACACCCACCACACCACCACCACAACCACCCTACACCCACCACACCACCACCCTACCCCCTCCACATCACCCCCACTACATTTCTCTCCCACCACACCACCACCCTTCGACCATCACAACACAACCACTACATTTCTACCCTAGTGCTCCTCCATCACACACATCCTCCCCATTGTTGCCCTCCCTCACCCCCCAACCACCACCCCTACACCCCCCCTCCCCGTTCAACGCCACCATAACACTACACGAACACGAACACCACTGCATGACTTCTATAACACAAGAGATTCCAGCGCACCACCACCACCACCATGAACTCCAACCTCAACACCAACACACCTCCAACATCACCAGTTACGACACCAACACGGCGCACTATAATTAAGATTGAATTAGCCGGCCAGGAGTCTGTGTTAGCGGCGGCGGCGGTGGTGGTGTTGGTGGTGGAAGTGGTGCTGGTAAAGTTGTAGTAGTGCTGGTGAATCTGTAGTAGTGGTGATGGTGGTGGTAGTAGTGGTGTTGAAATGTGATGATTTGGAAATGTGGTGATGAAGCTGTAGTGGTGACGCAGTGTTAGTGGTGGTGGTGGTGGTGGAAATATTAGGCGATGGGTGAAGGTAGGCGCAAAATTCACTTTCGTCAGGGTGTGGGTTAATGAGGTGTGGGGGGCAGAGAGAGGAAAGGTGAGGACTGGCTAAGGTAGGGGCAGGTATGCAAAGTGTGCGGGGTACGAAGCGGTAAAGGGAGGGAATGACGCGAGGAAGGTGGGAGGAAATGGAGGAGGAGGGAATTAAGACACATGGAAGTGGAAAGGGAGGAGAAAATAAGAGAGAAACAGAGGCAGGAGAGAAGCAGGTGAGACGAATCAAGATGGAGAGAGAGGGGAGAAATTAAGGCAAGATGAAGGTAGGGGAGAGAGGGGAGAAAGTAAGGCAAGATGAAGGTAGGGGAGAGAGGGGAGAAAGTAAGGCAAGATGAAGGTAGGGGAGAGAGGGGAGAAAGTAAGGCAAGATGAAGGTAGGGGAGAGAAGGGAGAAAATATGGAAAGATGAATGTAGGAGTGTGCGTGTGGTAGATTGGTAGGTAAATAAAGTAGGAAGATAAGCGGGGTAAGACTAGATGAAAAAGAAGTAAGAAAAGAAATACAGGTAGAAGTTAAGAAAGCATGGTAGATAGATGGGAATACGAAGGGAGAAGTGAGAGAAGGCAGAGATAAATGGAGCAGGAAGTTTAGCGAGGTAAAGGTAGACGAATAAGAAAATAAATACAGGTAGGAAAAAAGTAAGCTATGTAAGTTTAAATGAAGAAGGAATATATATAAAAAAAAGATGCAGGTAAGATGAAGTTTAGCAAGGTAAATATAAATGAAGAGGAAGAAAAAAAGAAGGATGGAAGATAAACATAAGAGGAGAGTTTATACATGAATACTAAATAAATAAATAAATAAATAAAAAGATAGATAGATAGATATAGATATATGAATAAATATGAAATAAATAAGGTTAAATAAATCAAATATATATAAATGAAAATAGAATAAAATAAGGAACAAAGGTAAAGAGATGAACAAAATAAGCGAGGTTGATCGAGGTAAAGAAAGAGAAGTAAAAATATGAACGATAAAGGTAAGAAAAGGATAAGTGAGAGAGATCAAGGTGAAGAGAGAGAGAGAGAGAGAGAGAGAATTACAAGAGAAAGGCGATTGAAACAGACAGAGGTGAAGAAGGAGAGGAGAAGAGGAAGGAAGACAAATGGATGAGGGAGGCAAGCGAGGAAAAGAAATAAAAAAGCTGAAGGAAAACGTAATAGGTAAAGATGGCGGAGGAGGGCGGTGAGGCAGGTAAAGATGAGGCAGTTAAGGTATAAGGTGTAAGGTAAGCAAGGTGGGATCAGGAGAAATGTGTGGGGGGTAAGCCAAGGTGAGAGAGGACTAGAGAGTGTTGGTGGGTGGAAGGGAGGCAGCGAGGGAACCAGGAAGGGAATGGAGGTAGAGAGGGAGCCAGGAGGGGAGGGGAGGGAGTGTGAGTGGATTAGGAGGTGGAAGATAGATTAAGGCTCGGGGATGGAGAAGGAGAGATAGACCCCGGGAAGAAGAAGAAGAAAAAGGGAAGGAAAAAAACGTGAGAAAGGTGAGAACCACAACCGGGAAAGGGGAAAAAATGAGGAAGGGGAAGAAGACGAAGAGGGAAAGGAAAAACGGAGAGAAGTGAAAGGTGAGAAATACTGCCGAGAAAGGGAAAAAATGAGGAAGGGGAAGAGGCCGAAGAGAAAGGGAAAAAAACAAGAAATGTAATAACTACTACCGAGAAAAGGAAAAAAAATGAGGAAGGGAAAGAAGCCGAAGGAAAGAAAAAAAGTTGAGGATAAAAAAGTGAAAGCTGTTACCGAGAAAGGGGGAAGATGAGAAAGGGAAAGAAGTCGAAGAGAATGAGGAAAAGGGAAAGAAGGAAAGGTGAGAACTCCTACCGAGAAAGATAAAAAAACGAGGTAGGGGAAGAAGACGAAGAGGAAAGAAAATAAGGAGGAAAAAAAGGTGAAAACTACAACCAAGAAAGGGAAAAATGAGGGAAAGGGAATGAAGAAGTAAGTGAAAGAGAAGAAGGGGAATGGCAGGGTAGGGAAAGGGTTTGAGAAGGGAGGGGAAGGGAATGGTTGCGATGGAATGGGTAGGAAGAAGGGAGGAAAGGAAAAGGAAAAAAAAGAGGCAGAACGACGATTTAAAAACAGCATGGAAGGGAAGGAGAGAGAGGGGGATAAAATGGAATGAAGTGAGAAGGAAGGAAAGGAAAAGAAACGTAAAGGAAGAGGAAAGAAAAAAAAGCAAAAAAAAAAGTGGTGTAAAGGAGGCGAAAAAGTGACGCATCAAGAAAAAAAAATCAAGAGGTAAGAAAATGAGGCGGAACTAAAAAAAAAAAAAAAGGTTGGGAAGCTGAAGAAGAAGTCAAGAGACGAAAAATGTGAAAAAAAAGGAAAGGTAGAGGAGAGAGAGAGAGAGAGAGAGAGAGAGAATAATAAAAAGAAAATTAGAGAAAGGAAATTATGAATAGAGGGAACATGAGTTAAGGAAAGAGGAAAACCCTGAAAAAGGAAATGAAAGCTAAGAAGAGGGAAAAGGAGGCACTTAGGCGTCGGAAGGAAGGAAGGGAGGAAGGGGAAGGTGGGCATACCTGGCCACGGCCTCAGGTAACAACACAAACAAATGACCTCGCAACGACATGCTTCTAATTAAATTGATTACAAGGAAACTTTACCTTGATTAGTCTACCTACATTGTGAGAGAGAGAGAATTTACACATATGTTTGGACCACGCAGACCCAATGGTTCAGACTAGACGACAAGTCCCTAAACCTACTCGAAACAGACGACGTCGCGTCTCTGCCTCAGCGAATGTTTGGGTGTCGGAAGAGGCGGTCGAATCTATTTCTAAATTGTGCAATAGTGTCGCCTTGAGATATTAAAGGTGGGAGCTTATCGCTTTCTATTATAGCAATGCTGGTGAAAATGAATTTGGTGCAGTCTGAATATTTGTTTACATTCAAAAGCCATTATTTGCCATTTGCTGCATGTTATCCATTGTGAAAAATTTGGATTCCTGAAGCTATTATTTACTTAAAACATTAAAGCAATTTCCCTTGAAAGCGGTATTTCTCAAGAGGGAATATGTTAATGGCCACACTTTTTGTCTGTTGTTAAGCCATTTCATGATCCATTTTTTTTACCCTAAATATCTGTTATAGTTGTTTGATTTCATAAAGTAATGAATGCATGGTGCATAATTTTATCAAACGCATTCTGAAAATCCAGATAAAAAATATCCAGTTATTTGTTTACGAAGGAATAAAAATGTGTGTGTGTGTGTTTACCTATTTGTAGTCTTCCGGGCCCGAGCTAAGCTCTGATAGTCCCGTCTCCATATCTACATTCATCCAGCCTTTCCTTCATTTGTTGGACACTGCTCGCCTCCACCACCTCTTCCCGCAAGCTGTTCCATGTGTTAACACTTCTATGTGGAAAACTATACTTTTTCAAGTCCCTCACACAGGTTCCTTTATTAAGTTTCTTTCCATGTCCTCTCAGCCCCTGCGTTCTCGCAGTTGAGAAGAGATCATCTCTATCCACTTCATCAAACTTATTTACCACTTATACAGCGTGATCAGATCTCCTCTCTCCCTTCTTTGTTCCAGTGTCGTCAAGTCCATCTCCTTAATCTGTCTTCATACGACATATTCGAGAGTTCTGGGACCATTTTAATTGCAATTCTCTGTGTCCTTTCCAATTTTCTGATATCATTCTTTTTGTGAGGCGACCACACAACTGCAACATATTCAAGTTTTGATCTTATCAGTGTTGTTATTATTTTCTTCATCATTTCTTTGTCCATAAAATGGAATGATACCCTTATATTTTGCATCATCCCGTAGTTTTCTCCAAATAGCTTGTTTATGTGATTTTCTGGGGATAGTGTGTCTTGCATCGTTACTCCCAAATCTTTTTCTTCATGTACCACCTTTAAGTTTTCTTCTCCCATCCTGTATGTTTTCCTCAGTCTTATTTTACTTTTCCCCATTTCCATAACATGGCATTTGTTTGCATTAAATTCCATCTCCCATAACTGGCTCCATCTATACACTCTATCCAGGTCTTCTTGCAGTTCTTCACAGTCTTTCTCCATCTCCACTTTTCTTATTAACTTTGCATGGTCTGCAAAAAGGCTCATATAACTTTTTATACTCTTCGGCATATCATTTATATATATATATATATATATATATATATATATATATATATATATATATATATATATATATATATATATATATATATATATATATATATATATATATATATATATATATATATATATATATATATATATATATATATATATATATATATATATATATATATATATATATATATATATATATATATATATATATATATATATATATATATATATATATATATATATATATATATATATATATATATATATATATATAATATATATATATATATATATATATATATATATATATATATATATATATATATATATATATATATATATATATATATATATGTATATATATATATATATATATATATATATATATATATATATTATGAACATTATTGGTGCCCGAACTGAGCCATGAGGAACTCCACTTTCTACTCCCCTCCAATTTGATTTCTCTTCCCTAATCACCGTTCTCATTTCTCTTCCTGTTAAGTAATCCTTCATCCACTCGATAACCTTTCCGCCCATTCCTCCTCACTGCTGTAGTTTCCAGATTAACCTTTTGTGCGGCATCTTGTCAAAAGCTTTTTTCAAATCGAGACACACAATCAGCCCATCCTTCTCTCTCTTGCACAACGTCTATTGCTCTTGAGTAGAAAATAGTAAGTGTGTGTGTGTGTGTGTGTGTGTGTGTGTGTGTGTGTGTGTGTGTGTGTGTGTGTGTGTGTGTGTGTGTGTGTGTGTGTGTGTGTGTGTGTGT
Organism: Eriocheir sinensis; assembly: GCF_024679095.1. Lineage (NCBI taxonomy): Eukaryota > Metazoa > Arthropoda > Malacostraca > Decapoda > Varunidae > Eriocheir > Eriocheir sinensis. Next base: position 311,085 of record NW_026111855.1, on the reverse strand, counting down.
GTGTGTGTGTGTGTTTTTTTTTTACAGAAAAGGAGACAGCTCAAGGGCACAAAAAAGTAAACATTAATAAAAAAAAAAAGCCCGCTACTCGCTGCTCCTAAAAAGAATCCAAAGAGGTGGCCGAAAGATAAGTCAGTTTCGGGAGGAGAGGTGTCCTGATACCCTCCTCTTGAAAGAGTTCAAGTCGTAGGCAGGAGGAAATACAGATGAAGGAAGATTGTTCCAGAGTTTACCAGCGTGAGGGATGAAAGAGTGAAGATGCTGGTTAACTCTTGCATAAGGGGTTTGGACAGTATAGGGATGAGCATGAGTAGAAAGTCGAGTGCAGCAGGGGCCGAGGGAGGGAGGCATGCAGTTAGCAAGTTCAGAAGAGCAGTCAGCGTGGAAATATCGATAGAAGATAGAAGAGGCAACATTGCGGCGGAATTTAAGAGGTAGAAGACTATCAGTATGAGGAGGAGAGCTGATGAGATGAAGAGCCTTTGCCTCCACTCTGTCCAAAGAGCTGTGTGGTGGAGCCCCCCACATGAGATGCATACTCCATACGAGGGCGGACAAGGCCCTGTATATGGACAGCAACTGTGCAGGGGAGAAGAACTGGCGGAGACGGTACAGAACGCCCAGCCTCGAGGAAGCTGATTTAGTAAGAGATGAGATATGAAGTTTCCAGTTGAGATTTTGAGTTAAGGATAGACCGAGGATGTTTAGTGTTGAGGAAGGTGATAGCTGGGTGTTGTCAAAGAATAGGGGATAGTTGTTTGGAAGATTGTGTCGAGTGGATAGGTGGAGAAACTGTGTTTTTGAGGCGTTGAAGGACACCAGGTTCTTCTTGCCCCAATCGGAAATAATAGTAAGGTCTGAGGCTAAGCGTTCTGCAGCCTCCAGCCTTGAGTCGTTAAGTTCCTGAAGGGTGGGTCTTCTATTAAAAGAAGTTGAATAATGCAGAGTGGAATCATCGGCGTAGGAATGGATAGGACAGTTCGTTTTGGAAAGAAGATCATCAATGAACAACAGAAAAAGAGTGGGAGATGGGACAGAACCCTGTGGGACACCACTGTTAATAGATTTAGGGGAAGAACAGTGACCGTCTACCACGGCAGAAATAGAACAGTCAGAAAGGAAACTGGAGATAAAGGTACAGAAAGAAGGATAGAAACCGTAGGAGAGTAGTTTAGAAAGCAAAGATTTGTGCCAGACCCTATCAAAAGCTTTTGATATGTCCAGCGCAATAGCAAAAGTTTCACTGAAACGGCTAAGAGAGGATGACCAAGAGTCAGTTAAGAAGGCTAGGAGATCACCAGTAGAACGCCCCTTGCGGAACCCATACTGGCGATCAGATAGAAGGTCAGAAGTGGAAAGGTGCTTTTGAATCTTCCGGTTAAGGATTGATTCAAAAGCTTTAGATAGACAAGAAAGTAAAGCAATAGGACGGTAGTTTGAGGGATTGGGGCGGTCACCCTTCTTAGGTACAGGCTGTGTGAAGGCATACTTCCAGCAAGAAGGAAAGGTAGATGTTGACAGGCAGAGGCGAAAGAGTTTGACCAGGCAGGGTGACAGCACGGAGGCACAGTTTTTAAGGACAATAGGAGGCACTCCATCAGGTCCATAAGCCTTCTGAGGATTGAGGGCCAGAGGGCATAGAAAACATCATTTGAAGAATCTTTATAACAGGCATAAAGGAGTCAGAGTTGGGATGAGTAGGAGGAATATGCCCAGAATCGTCCAGAGTGGAGTTTTTAGAAAAAGTTTGAGAGAAGAGTTCAGCCTTAGAGATAGATGAGACGGCAGTGTTGCCGTCAGGACTGAGTGGAGGAAAGATGAAGAAGTGAAGTTGGAGGAGATGTTTTGGCTAGATGCCAGAAGTCACAGGAAGAGTTAGAAAGCAAGGTTTGACATTTTCTATTAATGAAAGAATTTTTGGTTAGTCGGAGAATAGATTTGGCACGATTTCGGGCAGAAATGTAAAGTTCATAATTAGCATTAGTTTGAAGGCTCTGGTATCTTTTGTGAGCTACCTCTCTATCATTGACAGCACGAGAACAAGCGTGATTAAACCAAGGCTTTTAGCGTGAGGAGTAGAAAGAACGAGGAATGTATGCCTCCATTCCAGAGACAATCACCTCTGTGATGCGCTGAGCACACACAGAGGGGTCTCTATCCTGGAAGCAATAATCATTCCACGGGAAATCGGAAAAGTACATCCTCAGGTCGTCCCACCGAGCTGAAGCAAAATGCCAGAAGCATCGCCTCTTCGGTGGGTCCAGAGGATGTACAGGAGCGATAGGACAGGATGCAGAAATAAGATTGTGATCGGAGGAGCCCAACGGAAGAACAGTTTGACAGAATAAGCAGAAGGGTTTGAGGTAAGGAAGAGGTCTAGAATCTTGGGCCGATCTCCAAGACGGTCAGGAATACGTGTAGGGTGCTGGACCAACTGCTCTAGGTCGTTGAGGATAGCAAAGTTGTAGGCTTGTTCACCAGGATGGTCAGTGAAAGAGGATGAAAGCCAAAGCTGGTGGTGAACATTGAAATCTCCTAGGATGGAGATTTCAGCGAACGGAGAGTGGGTCAAGATGTGCTCCACTTTAGAATTCAAATAGTCAAAGAATTTTACATAGTTGGTAGAGTTAGGTGAGAGATAACCAGCACAGATGTATTTAGTAATAGAATGACAGTGAAGTCTTAACCAGATGGTGGAAAATTCAGAAGAGTCAAGGTCGTGGGCACGAGCAAGTGATGTCGTTGCGCACGTAGGCGCAACTTATCCAGCTTTGGATTGAAATTTAGGATAGAGATAGTAGGAGGAACAGAGTAGAGATTGCTGTCAGTAGCCTCAGAAACCTGTGTTTCAGTAAGGAAGAAGGTGAGGTTTAGAGGAGGAGATGATGTTCCACAGAATGAAAATTAGAGCGAAGACCGCGAATGTTGCAGAAATTGAGAAGAAAGAGGTTCGAGGAGTTATCAAGACACCTCTCGGGTCGGCAGCCAGAAGGAGTCCTCCTGGGGAATTTGTGGTCCCCAGGCAGGGACTCGAGGCATATGATTGAGCCATTTTGAATTTTGAATTTTGGAAAAAGGTGTATATGTTATGTGAATGTAGTGTGGTGTGGATAAAGAGAGGATCTGTCTTTAGAGAGCATGCTGAACTACTCTCCGGTGTTGGTGAGACAATAGGGAAACGGTTAGTGAGGACATGGGAAGGGTCTTTGGAGGGCTTCAGCTCCCTTCTCACCTCCCATATATACCTCACCGGGAGTGGCTTGCGCCCGTTCGGTAGGTGTCTTCCTACCTACTCCAGTGCGCGTGTGTGTCTGTGTGTGCGTGTGTGTGTGTGTGTGTGTGTGTGTGTGTGTGTGTGTGTGTGTGTGTGTGTGTGTGTGTGTGTGTGTGTGTGTGTGTGTTTGCGTGCGTGCGTGCGTGCGTGCGTGCGTGCGTGCGTGCGTGCGTGTGTGTGTGTGTGTGTGTGTGTGTGTGTGTGTGTGTGTGTGTGTGTGTGTGTGTGTGTGTGTGTGTGTGTGTGTGTGTCTCAGTGACTTCCTGGAGACTAATTGTGTTGAAGGTGGTGGTGGTGTCGAAAATTTACTGCGTGGAAGCATGGCGCGGTAATTGTTCTTTTAATGGTGGTGGTGGTGGTGGTGGTGAAGCACACGAGAGAAGGCCCATTAAAAGACAAATTCCGTCACCAAACGACCTAAGTAATTTTTCTCTCAACTTGGAGGTGGTAATGTATTTCTCTCTCTCTCTCTCTCTCTCTCTCTCTCTCTCTCTCTCTCTCTCTCTCTCTCTCTCTCTCTCTCTCTCTCTCTCTCTCTCTCTCTCTCTCTCTCTCTCTCTCTCTCTCTCTCTCTCTCTCTCTCTCTCTCGTCTCCCACACACATAGACAGGCACCAGTCCAGTTACCCATGTCAATGGTAAGACAAATTCCGTCACCAAACGACCTAAGTAATTTTTCTCTCAACTTGGAGGTGGTAATGTATTTCTCTCTCTCTCTCTCTCTCTCTCTCTCTCTCTCTCTCTCTCTCTCTCTCTCTCTCTCTCTCTCTCTCTCTCTCTCTCTCTCTCTCTTTCTCTTTCTCTCTCTCTTTCTCTCTCTCTCTCTCTCTCTCTCTCTCTCTCTCTCTCTCTCTCTCTCTCTCTCTCTCTCTCGTCTCCCACACACATAGACAGGCACCAGTCCAGTTACCCATGTCAATGGTAAAAAATAAAAAAATAAAAAAATAAATAAATAAAAATTGCACAACACAATTAATACTCACTTATAAATGTTCTTTTTTAAACCCATGGAAGTAAGGCGTAAACACACAACTATAAGAAGTTAGCCTCAGTTACGGATTTGTACACCGAGGAGATGATCAACTTGGTTTGTCAAAAGTATTTATAGCACTGCGCTGCTCACTCGAATCCTGAAGTTCCTCCATCAACTTTTCTACGACGTCATGTTGCTAAAGAAAAAATTGGTGTCCTCCCTCGTGCGCGCACCTTCCGGTCTACTGTTTAGTGTTTTTCAGTCATTTCGTGCTCTAGGTGTGTCATTAGAAACAGTTAAACTTCACTGACCTTCATCACTCATCAAGTATTATAAACCAATGCTATAGTCTGTTCAAAGTAAATGTTCCTCTGGCGCCTAAGCAGTGTTTGTAACGCCACACCTGATTGGCTGGCCTCCTCTCTCGGCTCACGACCTGATTGGCTGGCCTCCTCTCTCGGCTCACGACCTGATTGGCTGGCCTCCTCTCTCGGCTCACGACCTGATTGGCTGGCCTCCTCTCTCGGCTCACGACCTGATTGGCTGGCGGCCGCGCTCGGCTCACGACCTGATTGGCTGGCCTCCTCGCTCGGCTCACGACCTGATTGGCTGGCCTCCTCTCGGCTCACGACCTGATTGGCTGGCCTCCTCTCTCGGCTCACGACCTGATTGGCTGGCCTCCTCTCTCGGCTCACGACCTGATTGGCTGGCCTCCTCTCTCGGCTCACGACCTGATTGGCTGGCCTCCTCTCTCTGCTCACGACCTGATTGGCTGGCCTCCTCTCTCGGCTCACGACCTGATTGGCTGGCCTCCTCTCTCGGCTCACGACCTGATTGGCTGGCCTCCTCTCTCGGCTCACGACCTGATTGGCTGGCCTCCTCTCTCGGCTCACGACCTGATTGGCTGGCCTCCTCTCTCGGCTCACGACCTGATTGGCTGGCCTCCTCTCTCGGCTCATGACCTGATTGGCTGGCTTCCTCTCTCGGCTCACGACCTGATTGGCTGGCCTCCTCTCTCGGCTCATGACCTGATTGGCTGGCTTCCTCTCTCGGCTCACGACCTGATTGGCTGGCCTCCTCTCTCGGCTCACGACCTGATTGGCTGGCCACCTCTCTCGGCTCACGACCTGATTGGCTGGCCTCCTCTCTCGGCTCATGACCTGATTTTTTTTTTTTTTTTTTTTTTTTTTTACAGCAAAGGAGACAGCTCAAGGGCACAAAAAAGTAAACATTAATAAAAAAAAAAAAGCCCGCTACTCGCTGCTCCTAAAAAGAATCCAAAGAGGTGGCCGAAAGATAAGTCAGTTTCGGGAGGAGAGGTGTCCTGATACCCTCCTCTTGAAAGAGTTCAAGTCGTAGGCAGGAGGAAATACAGATGAAGGAAAATTGTTCCAGAGTTTACCAGCGTGAGGGATGAAAGAGTGAAGATGCTGGTTAACTCTTGCATAAGGGGTTTGGACAGTATAGGGATGAGCATGAGTAGAAAGTCGAGTGCAGCGGGGCCGCGGGAGGGGGGGAGGCATGCAGTTAACAAGTTCAGAAGAGCAGTCAGCGTGGAAATATCGATAGAAGATAGAAAGAGAGGCAACATTGCGGCGGAATTTAAGAGGTAGAAGACTATCAGTATGAGGAGGAGAGCTGATGAGACGAAGAGCCTTTGCCTCCACTCTGTCCAGAAGAGCTGTGTGAGTGGAGCCCCCCCACACATGAGATGCATACTCCATGAGATGCATACCTGATTGGCTGGCTTCCTCTCTCGGCTCATGACCTGATTGGCTGGCCTCCTCTCTCGGCTCATGACCTGATTGGCTGGCCTCCTCTCTCGGCTCACGACCTGATTGGCTGGCTTCCTCTCTCGGCTCACGACCTGATTGGCTGGCCTCCTCTCTCGGCTCACGACCTGATTGGCTGGCTTCCTCTCTCGGCTCACGATCTGATTGGCTGGCTTCCTCTCTCGGCTCACGACCTGATTGGCTGGCTTCCTCACTCGGCTCCCGACATGATTGCCTGGCTTCCTCTCTCGGCTCCCGACCTGATTGGCTGGCTTCCTCTCTCGGCTCATGACCTGATTGGCTGGCTTCCTCTCTCGGCTCACGACCTGATTGGCTGGCTTCCTCTCTCGGCTCACGACCTGATTGGCTGGCTTCCTCTCTCAGCTCACGACCTGATTGGCTGGCTTCCTCTCTCGGCTCACGACCTGATTGGCTGGCTTCCTCTCTCGGCTCATGACCTGATTGGCTGGCTTCCTCTCTCGGCTCACGACCAGATTTGATGGCTTCCTCTCGGCTCATGACCTGATTGGCTGGCTTCCTCTCTCAGCTCATGACCTGATTGGCTGGCTTCCTCTCTCGGCTCCCGACCTGATTGGCTGGCTTCCTCTCGGCACACGACCTGATTGGCTGGCTTCCTCTCTCGGCTCATGACCTGATTGGCTGGCTTCCTCTCTCGGCTCACGACCTGATTGGCTGGCTTCCTCTCTCGGCTCATGACCTGATTGGCTGGCTTCCTCTCTCGGCTCATGACCTGATTGGCTGGCTTCCTCTCTCGGCTCACGACCTGATTGGCTGGCTTCCTCTCTCGGCTCACGACCTGATTGGCTGGCTTCCTCTCTCGGCTCATGACCTGATTGGCTGGCTTCCTCTCTTGGCTCACGACCTGATTGGCTGGTTTCCTCTCTCGGCTCACGACCTGATTGGCTGGTTTCCTCTCTCGGCTCACGACCTGATTGGCTGGCCTCCTCTCACGGCTCACGACCTGATTGGCTGGCCTCCTCTCTCGGCTCACGACCTGATTGGCTGGTTTCCTCTCTCGGCTCACGACCTGATTGGCTGGCTTCCTCTCTCCGCTCTCGTGGAGGCGAGTCACCCATACGTGATCTTGGTGTTATTTTTTTTTATTATTATTTACCTTATCTCACATCTTGCACAAGATAGACAATTTCATTTAACACCATCAAACGCAGCAGTAATTGTAGATCCTAAATGTGCTTTTCACAAATCGGTAAAACAAAAAGTAATTAAATATTAACGAGTATAAGTTAAAGAACGGGTCCGAAATGTTTATAATTATGCTGCTATGTTGCTGCTAAAGATGATGATGATGCTAATGGCGATTAGAATATTTAAAACTAAATTAGTACTAGTGGGCTGGTATGTATTATGTAACGCTTTCTCCACAGTTACCCACGCCCCTGGAACACCAACTCCTCCAGCCACCCGTTGAAAAAGCTGCAACGCCAACATCACTCCGCCCGCAGATTCAATATAATACTCTCAATAACGTTACTTTATTTTCTGATCGACTGAATCTCTTATTCACGATACTTTGTCACCTCCAGTTAAATAATTTACTGGCAACTACTTGAGATTTTCATGAAGACTGTTATCTTGTACTTGTGGTGCTGGGTGACGCAACACGAGATAACATTCCTCCGTGTGTAACACTGTAACACCAAGCCTGGCGCCCAGCACCCCCTTCTGCGTTACATGGTTAGTCCATGTGACGAATAGGCGGAGCTCGCTCGGTATGAAAATCGGCGAATCTTAATAGATCGCCTATTTAGCGGTGCTGCCATTATTTCAGCCACAACACCGCTTCGCCGCTGCTGCACAGCTTATCAGTCCGTCAATATAAAAAGCTCAAAAGTGCAACCAACACGCGGACGTAAAGGAACCAGCGTCCAGGGCAACGTTTGGCCGTGTGTACAGAGACAGTTGTGTGTACCTGTGGCTGTGTCTAAGGCTTAATTGTTTTTTTACCGTGGAAAGAACGATAATTGAAAACCAAGAACTATGGGAAGGTTAAAATGGGCTAAGGGCTGTTTAGTATAGTAAGAGAAAAATGTAACCGAAAGAAGAGAGCCTCGCCTGGGTCTAGGGGAGGGGGAGGAGGACCCCCACACCCAGGGACAGGCCCAGATGATGACGGGACTCCGCCCCTGTAGAGGGGGAGGCCGTCGGCAGGGGCGGCGGGGGCAGCGGCCCCATATTCACATGATGATGATGATGATGATGCACCGTCCTTGCCAAGGGGGAGGCCGTCGGCAGGGGCGGCGGGGGCAGCGGCCCCATATTTACATGATGATGATGATGATGATGCACCGTCCTTGCCAAGGGGGAGGCCGTCGGCAGGGGCGGCGGGGGCAGCGGCCCCATATTCACATGATGATGATGATGATGATGCACCGTCCTTGCCAAGGGGGAGGCCGTCGGCAGGGGCGGCGGGGGCAGCGGCCCCATATTCACATGATGATGATGATGATGATGCACCGTCCTTGCCAAGGGGGAGGGCATCGGCAGGGGCGGCGGGGGCAGCGGCCCCATATTTACATGATGATGATGATGATGATGCACCGTCCTTGCCAAGGGGGAGGGCATCGGCAGGGGCGGCGGGGGCAGCGGCCCCATATTCACATGATGATGATGATGATGATGCACCGTCCTTGCCAAGGGGAGGGCATCAGGGCGGCGGGGGCAGCGGCCCCATAGTCACATGCGGATGATGATGAGGAGGCTCCGTCCGTGCCCAGGGGGAGGCCGTCGGCAGGGGCGGCGGGGGCAGCGGCCCCATATTCACATGATGATGATGATGATGATGCACCGTCCTTGCCAAGGGGGAGGCCGTCGGCAGGGGCGGCGGGGGCAGCGGCCCCATATTCACATGATGATGATGCACCGTCCTTGCCAAGGGGGAGGCCGTCGGCAGGGGCGGCGGGGGCAGCGGCCCCATATTCACATGATGATGATGATGCACCGTCCTTGCCAAGGGGGAGGCCGTCGGCAGGGGCGGTGGGGGCAGCGGCCCCATATTCACATGATGATGATGATGATGATGATGCACCGTCCTTGCCAAGGGGGAGGCCGTCGGCAGGGGCGGCGGGGGCAGCGGCCCCATATTCACATGATGATGATGATGCACCGTCCTTGCCAAGGGGGAGGCCGTCGGCAGGGGCGGTGGGGGCAGCGGCCCCATATTCACATGATGATGATGATGATGATGCACCGTCCTTGCCAAGGGGGAGGCCGTCGGCAGGGGCGGCGGGGGCAGCGGCCCCATATTCACATGATGATATACATACAGGTGACTCGCGAGTCGGGACAAAGACAACGATGAAGACAGGACGAACATACAGGTGACTATGACGGTGGGAGGAGCCGCGAGTCTGACAAAGACAACGATGAAGACAGGACGAACATACAGGTGACTATGACGGTGGGAGGAGCCGCGAGTCTGACAAAGACAACGATGAAGACAGGACGAACATACAGGTGACTATGACGGTGGGAGGAGCCGCGAGTCTGACAAAGACGACGATGAAGACAGGACGAACACACATGCACACATCGCCGCGGTGGGTCGTGCAGTCCGCGGTGGAGGGTGGTGGCGTAGTCCCTCCTGCTGCTGCTGGCGTGGACGGCCAGGGCGTGTTGAGGGGCGCCGTGGTCGTGGTGGCGACGGCAGTGGCTCGGTGGCCAGGAGCAACACGGCCTCGTGGGGTGGGGGTTCCCCAAGTGCAGAATCGAGGCGGTGCTCTCCTTGGGGCCGCCAGGTCCGGACCAGGACGGGCTCTCGCCACACCGATGGTTGCGTCCAAACCAACAGTTAAACCCAAACAAAAAGAAAATAGATACAGGTGAGGGAGAAATCTTGTGCTAAGGACAATGTGAGATGGTAAAGAGAGGCGAGGGTTATGTTGAGGGGGAGACGGCTGTGTTGATGGCGGCCGATGACGAAAGCGGGAAATTGCTTCTTTCCTCCCTCTCTCCCTTTGCATCTTTTTTTCTCTCCTTTCTATTTCATCATTGCTCTTGCAAGGAGCTATTAAAAAAAAAGTATCCAAAGTGTGTTCCTCTAGCGCCTAGGCAACATTTGTAACGACGCTCCTGATTCTTTATAGCATGAAATGGTTTGCATTAGCACTGACTCAGTATTTGCTGCAAATATCAGTAATATGTGAAAGTGGTACAAACATTTCAGACCCGTTCTTTCACTTATACTCGTCATTATTTGTTTACTTTTTGTTTTAATGAGTTGTGACAAGCATATTTATGGTCTGCAATCACTGCTGCGTATAACGGTGTTAAGTATAATAGCCTATCTTGTATAATGTGACCTGAGGTAAATAATATATACATTTATCACCAAGAGTATGTCTGAGTGACTGTCGCCTCCACGAGAGGCGGAGACGAAGCAAGCCAATTGGGGCAAGAACCGAGGGGGAAGCCTACAGAGTTATATACCTAGAGCGCGCGCTCCCGTGTTGTGGGGTTGGCGGTGGGTGAGGCAATCTACCCTGGCGCGGCAGCCATCTTGGGGAGCCCACTTTCCCTCACTCTGTGGTGATGGTTTTGATGGTGGTGGTGGTGGTGGTGATAGTGAAGGTGATGGTGGTGGCGGTGATCGTGGTGGTGGTGGTGGTGGTGGTGGTGATGGTGGTGGTGGTGGTGATGATGGTAGTGATGGTGGTGGTGGTGGTAAAGGTGGTGATGGTGGTGGTGGTAGTGGTAATAGTTTTGGTGATGGTGGTAATAGTGGTGGTGATAGTGGTGGTGGTGGTGGTGGTGGTTTTGAAGGTGGTGGTTTTGGTGGTGGTGGTGGTGGTGGTTAAGGTGGTGATGGTGGTGGTGGTGGTGGTGATGGTGGAGGTGGTGATGGTGGTAATGGTGGTGGTGGTGGTGGTGGTACGTGATGGTGGTGGTGGTGGTGGTACGTGATAGTGGTGGTGGTGGTGGTGGTGGTGGTGGTGGTACGTGATAATGGTGGTGGTGGTGGTACGTGGTAATAGTGGTGGTGATGGTGGTGGTGGTGGTGGTGGTGGTTTTGTTGGTGGTGGTTTTGGTGGTGGTGGTGTTGGTGGTTATGGTGGTGATGGTGGTGGTGGTGGTGGTGATGGTGGAGGTGGTGGTGGTGATGGTGGAGGTGGTGGTGGTGATGGTGGAGGTGGTGGTGGTGATGATGGAGGTGGTGGTGGTGGTGGTACGTGATAGTGGTGGTGGTGGTGGTGGTGGTGGTGGTACGTGATAGTGGTGGTGGTGGTGGTGGTGGTGGTGGTACGTGATAATGGTGGTGGTGGTGGTACGTGATAGTGGTGGTGGTGGTACGTGATAATGGTGGTGTTGGTGTTGGTGGTGGTGGTACGTGATAGTGGTGGTGGTGGTGGTGGTGGTACGTGATAGTGGTGGTGGTGGTGGTACGTGATAGTGGTGGTGGTGGTGGTGGTGGTACGTGATAGTGGTGGTGGTGGTGGTGGTGGTACGTGATAGTGGTGGTGGTGGTGGTGGTGGTGGTCTTGGTGATGGTGGTTTTCATAAACAGAGAGAGCATAAAACCTGAGTTATGTCATATGTCACGTCAGTCAGTCTTCTTCACCAACGTTGTAGTGCGAGAATGGAATAAGCTTCCACCATCAGTGGTCCAGTGCAACACGATTGACTCCTTCAAAAATAAGCTCGACCGTCACTTCCTTCAACGTAATATTAACTAGAGTAGAAATGCAACGTTTTGGAGTCTTCTGATTAATGTAAAATCACTTAGGTTTAAGGACAGACCACCAAGTCTGGACCATGGGGTCTGTGTGGTCTGATTTTCTATGTAAATCTATGTAAAATCTCTCTCTCTCTCTCTCTCTCTCTCTCTCTCTCTCTCTCTCTCTCTCTCTCTCTCTCTCTCTCTCTCTCTCTCTCTCTCTCTCTCTCTCTCTCTCTCTCTCTCTCTCTCTCTCTCTCTCTCTCTCTCTCTCTCTCTCTCTCTCTCGCCAATCAGGTGCGTCGTTACAAATGCTGCCTAGGCGCTAGAGGAACATGACTTTGAACGGACTATAGTTTTCATAGAGGCACTTGTCCATGCCTACGTGTCTCGTCACTATATTTTTCTTATCTCTGTGTGCTGTCTATAGCGCTGGTAGGCTTTCTTGAGGGGTCTGGTGGTCGGCCCAGCACGTTAGCGCCGCGGGAGAATCTTATCTTATGTTTCTGCTGTTAGGTTTACTTGGTTACTTCACGTTCCAGGTGTCGCTAGAAATACCTAAAATAAGTTTCCTTCATTGACATTTGTATGACTTACATTTTACACGGTTACTTCACGCTCAGACAAATAACAAAAAAAAAAAAAAGTATCTAAAACTGTTCTAAAACCATCTTCATAAAACTAACAAACAATGGTACTGTTTACGAGCTTCAGAAGTCAATATTTAGTATATAACTTTAGTGAAGTACGTATAAGACTTTTTCGGCTATTATGATATTGATAACATGGTGTATTGTAACTATTTACAGAACTATCATAAAAACTGTTATGCAGAGAAGTTAATGCAGCTTTTCTCACTACTGTATAATTAACTCCAAAAATATTTGTGGTAAACTGGTGTATAAAACGTTTACAACTTAACCGTCAACCACTGAGGTTATGGTCATGGTCAAAACTATTGACCATGATGCCGCGTTGGTCCCGCCGGGGCCAAAATGTTTATTCAAAAGGCTCACAACACATTGGTTATCCGCCGCCCACTTACGTTGCTACACTTGAACCAACCTAATTCCGAATTATATTTTCTTTTTATTCTTGAAATACACAGAAAATGTCGCGCGCGCTTGTGTGTGTGTGTGTGTGTGTGTGTAAGTGTCTGTGTATATGTGTGTGTGTGTGTGTGTGTGTGTGTGTGTGGGTGTGTGCATACAAATATATATATATATATATATATATATATATATATATATATATATATATATATATATATATATATATATATATATATATATATATATATATATATATATATATATATATATATATATATATATATATATATATATATATATATATATATATATATATATATATATATATATATATATATATATATATATATATATATATATATATATATATATATATATATATATATATATATATATATATATATATATATATATATATATATATATATATATATATATATATATATATATATATATATATATATATATATTGCCTATTGATGGTCGGCCCAAGGCTTCTTCAGGTGGGGCCTGATGGTCAGCCAGCCGTTCTGGCGCAGGCGACTGTTTATAGTGGCGCCATCTTGCACTCATGCTGCCCCGGAACTCGTTCTTGATTCGCTTGGACGGTTTCCTCTAGAGTCCAGGTTGATGGGTGGTCTTCAGGACAGCATGTGGGTAGCTTTAAGCCACTCGGCGGTGACTGAAAAATCCGAGTGGTAGCGTGATTCGAACCCGCGTCGTCCATCACAGTGAATGTGGCCAGTACGCTACCACCTACGCCTACCTATATATATATATATATATATATATATATATATATATATATATATATATATATATATATATATATATATATATATATATATATATATATATATATATATATATATATATATATATATATATATATATATATATATATATATATATATTTTTATTTTATTTAGTGGCTGGCTCGTTTAGATGCCTTGCTTGGACTTTTTTTTGTTCACACGTGAATTCTTGACAAGTCTAGAATGTTCTAATTAACTGTGATGTTTTTTTAAGCACTTGTATAAAGAGCGCCGTGAAGTTTAATTTAGTCAATGAGAAATGGTGGACTCCAGTCTCTGTTAAGTTTCCTCTTGCGACTTTAATGGAATCTCATTGCTGCCAAGTTTCTTTTTATGAAACCACACACCTTTTTCCTCTCATTTATGTCAAATAATTAGATACTTTCTAATCCTAGTGCAAGACTTAAAACAAAACTTTCCAAGACGGCCTCGGAAGTCTAAATATAGGTTATGTTGATCACTGAATTCGTATTAGGCGCACTGGCCTATGTATGAACACAAGACCCAAGTCGAGTGCTTGACCAGCGATCCGTTATTTATGTGCGGGCAAGGGTGAGGCAGAGCGACAAGAATGATATGCTGCTGATTAGTTTTGCGTGCAGTTCCCGGCATTAAATGATTATGTTACATGGAAAATTGAGAGAGAGAGAGAGAGAGAGAGAGAGAGAGAGAGAGAGAGAGAGAGAGAGAGAGAGAGAGAGAGAGAGAGAGAGAGAGAGAGAGAGAGAGAGAGAGAGAGAGAGAGAGAGAGAGAGAGAGAGAGAGAGAGAGAGAGAGAGAGAGAGAGAGAGAGAGAGAGAGAGAGAGAGAGAGAGAGAGAGAGAGAGAGAGAGAGAGAGAGAGAGAGAGAGAGAGAGAGAGAGAGAGAGAGAGAGAGAGAGAGAGAGAGAGAGAGAGAGAGAGAGAGAGAGAGAGAGAGAACAGAAAGGAGACGAGGGGACAAACAGCAAGCAAAATAAATATAAAAAAGGAAAACTAGAAAAATAAAAAGTAAGACGCTTAAAAACAACTCCCACGTCTGTCTTTTCCTTACTCAGAGGGAGCATTAGTGTTAGTTCTTGTCGTGGGTGTGGTGAGCGTGGGAGGGAGAGAGGGACAGAGGGAGAGGGAGCCAGGCGACGACTTACAGGGCAGAGAGACACGCTACGAGCACCAAGGGAGGGAGGGGAGGGGAGTGAGAGGAAGGGAGGAAGGAGTGGTGCGACGTGTATATAGCAAGGGAGGGAGGCTGCCAGGCGACGACATAACAGGCAGGGACAGACACGATGAGCACCAAGGAAGGAAGGGATGGAGGGAAAGATGAGAGAGACGGAAGAAGGCAAAGAAGGAGAGGGATGGGAGAGACGGAAGGGAGGAGAGAGGGAGAGAGATGGAGAAGGGTGTGTGTATATACCATGAGTAAAGGTAAAGTTAAGGGCATACATTCGCTATAGCTGCTCGCGGCCTTGGTGCTCGTCTTCTCTCATTGGCCCTGAGCCTGTGGAGGTCAAGAACCCATTACTACGGAACTCAGAGTAGATGTGACTTCCGGGCTACCAGTTTCCTTTCCCCAGGTTTCCTCAGGTTTCCCCAGGTACCCATTTATCGACCAGTCCAAGAGGGAGGATGAAAAGCTGGGTGTGAGCTGCGTGCGGACTCCCCGTGCCGGGCGCCAATCCAGGGCCATAATAACAGGGCAAGAGAGGGAAGGGGAAAGATAGATGGAGAAAAGAAGGAAAATATAAAGAAAGGAATGAAGAGAGGAGATAAAGCAGTTAGGGAGGAAGATAACACACGGAGGAAAAAGTAAGAGGAGGAAAGAGGATAAGGTGTGATGCGCAATTAGAAAAGGAAGAAAGAAAAAAAGGGAAGGGAAAATAGAGGAAGAGAGGAGATAAAGCAGTTAGGGAAGAAGAAAACACACTGAGGAAAAAAAGTAAGAGGAGGAAAGAGGATAAGGTGTGATGCACAATTAGAAAAGGAAGAAAGATAAAAAAAGGGATGGGAAAATAGAGGAGGAAGGAATTGCGACGGGTGGTGTGGTGTGATGGGTGCCATGGGAAGGAGAAAAGGAGAGACGGAGGAAGGGAGGGAGGAACGGAATGAGGTGTGAGATGCGCCACGGGAAGGAGGAAATGAGAAAAGGGAGGGAAAACTAAGAGGATGGATGGAGGTAAGGAAGGTGAAAAGGAGAGAGGGTAGGAGGTAATGTGTGCCATGGGAGGGAGAGGGGAAAGGGAGAGGAAAATAAACAAACGGAGGAAAAGATCGAAGGGTGAAGAAAATAGGAGTGAAAATAAAAGTAGAGATGAGGGAAAGGAGTGAGGGGGGGAGGGATTGTAAGGTGTTATGTGTACCATGGGAGGAAAAGACGAAATAGGGAGAGAGTGAGGGAGGGAGGAAGGGAGACTGAGGAAGGGAGGAAGGGAGAGGGAGGAAGGGAGAGAAAGAGTAAGTTAAATGAGTGAATGGAAGGAAGGAGGAACGTATGATGGTTGAAGGGAGAGATCGAACGGAGGGGAGAAAAGAAAAATACACAGATAATCAGATGAAGAAATAGAGTTACGGAACGAGACGCAAAAATAAAAGGACACGGGAATGAAAATACAAATAACGGGAATTAAAGTAAAGCAATGAAGGTGAACGAAGTGAAAGGGAAGAGGAGACGATGGAAAGGATGGAAGGGAGAAGGAAGGGAAGGCTGTACAGGCGGATAGACACGCAAAGCTAGACACAGAAACGAAAAGACAAAGGATAAATGGAGGGAGGTATAGAAATAAGTTTGGGAGCACGGAGAGATGGAAGAACGGTGTAAGGGAGAAAGAGAGAAGTGTTCCCAGAGGCATACGTTTCAGGATGGAGTGGGAAGAGGAGGCGGGAAGACTGAGGATGGCTATTGGATGGAAAATCGCTTGTGTGTAGCCAGTCAGTCAGCCATCCAGTCAGTCAGTCACATACACACCCTACCTAACATCACTCAATCCATCCTTCACTCCCCAGTCATCTTTCCTCCCACCAAGCCACTCTCCATCCAGTCAGTCACCCAGTCACCCAGTCACCCACCAAGCCACACAGTAACCCACCTAACCAGTTAGTCCAATTAGTCAGTCAGTCAGCCATTCCTTCAGCCAGTCAGTCATTCACCCACCCCATCTAACATCACCAAACCTATCATTCATCCACCCCAGTCATCCACTTTTCCACCCAGACACTCACCCACCCAGACACCATCATTCATCCATAGTCAGTCACCCAGTCACTCACTCGCCCAGTCAACCATTCATCCATCCAACCAGTCACCCACAAACCCAGTCACTCAACAACCAATTCATACAGGTCAGCCAAAAGCCTCCCACCAGTCCACCCAGCCAGTCGCCAAACCAGCCGGCCTCAGCGGAATGTTTAAGTTTTTTTCTTCCCCCAGGAAACTTGGGCGGTGAAAGTTACAAATGCATTTCGCGCGTCAGATAGAGCTGTGCCGTGCACCGCAATTGCAACACCACCCCAATATCATCATCTTCACCATCACCACCTGGATCATCACCACCACTACCATCATTATCACAAACAGAATCATCACCACCACCACCATCACCAGCACTACCAGCTTAACAAACATTATATTATTGCTGCAAGTTATTAACCAACCTGTCGAAAAATCAGCCGATTACAATAAACCAGTATGCACGGCTTTCATGGATTATAATGAATTACTCAGTTAAAACTTCAGCAGTCATGGAGGCACTCGAGAGGCATAATATGGATGACCTGAATTTGAATGTGTTGGAAGATATAGAGAGAGACAGCACGACACATTAATCTCCACTAGAAAAGCAAGAAACTACTAAACAAGAAAGACGTCAGGCAAGGTGACACAATTTCTTCAAAATAACACGGCTTGATTAAGAATTAGTGGGATAAACGGGAATCAAGATAAACGATGATTACCTAAACAACCTTAGATTCACAGATGACAGTCTTAGCCGGTAGGACTGAGATACGTTTACAGAGAAAGATCGAGGAACTTCACAGGGAAAGTATGGAAGTAGGTCTGAAGCCGAATACGAAGTAAACAAAATAAATGTTTAGCAGTTGTCAGGAAGACAAATAAAGATTGGAAATTGAACACTAGAAAAAGTAGAGGTAATCAAATATTACAGTCAATCATTTAGGGCATACCAATAACACGAAGAATAAATCAGAAAAAGAAGAGGAATAGGATGGAGTGCTTTTGGTAAACATATCAATGTCATGAATAGCAACCTGTAACTTTCCTTGAAGAGAAACGGGTATAATCAATGTATCCCTCCAATCTTAACATACGTTTCGGAAACTTGGTGCCTCACGGAATGGGTAGGAAATGGAATTGAGTTTCAGTGACTATCAAGAATAAGAAATGGACTTTGGCAGGTCATATGCGTAGAACCGATAATAGATGAACAACGAAAGTAAGAGTGACAACCCAAAAATTGCAAGAGAAGTCAGGACAAAAAGCTGACAAAATAAAGAGATGAAAATAGAGGATTTGCCGGAGCGGGATGGAGTACACTAACATCAAAGAAAGGTGAACATTGAGTAAGTCTTTTTCCCTGCAGTGGACCAGTAATGGCTGATGATTATGATGGTTATGCTATCTCTATCACCTGAGTTATTAATGCAACATCACCGTCACAGCATCCCCATCAGGCGGTGGCTTAGTGGTCAGGGTGCTGGCGCAGTGTCTTGGAGGATCCGGGTTCAAGTCCCTCCCGCCGCTACAAGCTGACAATATCTAGTCATCGTCGAGTGGCCTAACACTATCCACATGCTGTCCTGAGGATCACCTGTGAGCCCGGGTTCTAACGAGACCCTATAAAGGGGATAGTGGGGGGGGCGGGGGTCAAAATAACAAAAATTGAGATATTAATTTCCAAGCGAAGATAGGTCTTGGTCCGTATGATGGCGGGGTGTTCGTCGCGCTGCCGGACGCATGACGCATTTAAATACCCTTCTGACGCATTCAAATACCCAGTCACCCAGCTGTCCACAACAAGGAAGGATCACTTCTATCGCTAATTGGCCTCCAAGGAACTTCTGACACTTTGGAAATTGAAGAAATATTTGAAAAGCAAAGATCAACCCCAAGACCAGCAAAGAGAAAGGAACGAGAGACAAAGAAAGACCATCGCTATGGAAGTGGAGAATTCTAGGTGCCAAATTTCATAATTTACACTTATTTTATATCTTTATATGTTTTAGTTTATAAGTAGACATACTGTATGTATATATTATAACTATTTTTACCTAATTTATAGGGAAAGAGGAGACTAAGAGCAACAGAAAACCTCAACTAAATATGCAAACGTAATTTGTTATAATCAATAATATTACCTTTTTAATTTATGAAAATTCGAAATATTAACTAAAATTAATGAATAGTGCCCAACAAATGTACAACGTGTCAATAAATCATAAAAGAAGAGCATAGCTCAATTATATCCATTCAGTAGTGGTGAAAAAAAGAACAGTTTAAAAAAGACAAAACTTTGAATCTGATTTCCCAAAAATTTGTAATTACAAACTTTGATCTAATGGAAGTCTGTCAATTTTTATGATATAAGTATTTCAAACACCATTTTGTATAAAATTAAGTTCTTAAGAAAACTGTCGTTTCAGAAATTGAAATTTGCAATTATGAAATATAATATATATTTTTTTCAATTAATCCTAAAAATTTAAGGAAAACAGAACAAAAATTCATATCTCAAAATTAAGCCTTTAATGAAAAAAGTAAAAAGACAGAATTTTAGATTGAAATATTAGCTTTAAAAATCACAAAGGTTTGATGAACCCAGTCTATTAGTTTTTCAGATCTATTCTTCTAAAGAAAAACCAAAAAACTGAAAAAAAAGAGGAAGAAAAAGTAAAATATACAATTTCATAAGTATTACATTAAAAATACCATCATGCTGGATAAAAAAAAAAAACTACACTTTTTCGGGAAATAATATAAATTTTCTATTCCTATTATTTAGCCACTATCCCCTAAAGAGGGTCAAGTGGAGCTTCAGGAGGCAGCACGAGTCACGCAACTATGGCGCCACTATAAAACCCTTGTCTGCACCACTAACGGCCTGGGGCCGACCACCAGGCCCCATCACGAAAATCTACCCGTGTTATAGGCCAAACGTTAATAAAAAAATCATTGCTATCACCGTCAACATCAGGAACAACGTGAACACCAATTCCATTATCATTCGCCTCATTATCACCATCACCAAAGCTACAAAAACTACAAGACCACCACAACACCACAATCACCACAGTCATCAACACTCCCAGCATCAGCACAGTCATTACCAATATCATTCTCACAACAATCATCATCATCACAACCATTAATACATAATACGACCTCAATAATACCACTATACCATTACCATTGATCATCACCAACACTACCAAAATAACCGTTCCCAT
This sequence comes from Eriocheir sinensis, assembly GCF_024679095.1. Classification (NCBI taxonomy): domain Eukaryota; kingdom Metazoa; phylum Arthropoda; class Malacostraca; order Decapoda; family Varunidae; genus Eriocheir; species Eriocheir sinensis. Next base: position 291,070 of record NW_026111855.1, on the reverse strand, counting down.
CATCACTTACCATTATCATCATCACCCCAACACTAAGCATCACACTACACCAAAATCACAATCATCACTTCCACCACCAGCATCACCACTACTAACATCACAACTATCACCATTATTATTTTGACTATAATCCTCATCATCACCATCACCATACTCACCATCACCCTTGCAGCCAACACCACCACCACCTCTCGACAAGACCAGTGAGAAAGAGGGGAGGAGAGGGGGGGGGGGGGGGCTAGCCCAAGACACCTCTGCACCTTTAATTAGTCTTACGTATATGAAGCTTAGGTAAAACTTGAATGTAGTAGAGATCTTAGGTCCCCTCCAACACCACTTCCACCTCTCCACTTCCGTCTCGGCCACCATCACTCCCCCTACCCCAGCAACCACCATCACCACCACCCAGCCACCACTGCCACCACCACAACCGCACCATCACCACCACATGCAGCACTTTCGAACTATCATTGTAGAAGAGACAGAGGGAGAAAGAGAGTAGCAGCAGCGGTAGTAGTAGTAGTAGTAGTAGTAGTAGTAGTAATAACCTTTTTGGCAAGAGCTTAAATATCGTGATCAGACCATAGTGTCACTCTACTTCTACCTTGTTCGAAAAAAAAATGTAATGTCACACGATTCAACTCTCCTACCAAAACACCTTCCACGCGAGAGCAAAACAGAGCCATGAGTCTGCACTATTCCGAAAACTACATACTACACCAATAAACATACAGAATACAGCATGGCTCGTGCTTGTGTATTACCGACCACTCACCAGGGAGGGGGGAGGGACGACACGTGCTAAAAGGGAGGAAGACAAGCGAAATATGCACGTGTTTATATGTAGTGGCGGGGGGAAAAGTGTCACGTCGCCGCACGCCCAACACGAGACACAGTGGTAATAAGTGTTGCGTGCCCGGGCTGGTGGCGATTTATTCCTGTGTGTGTGTGTGTGTGTGTGTGTGTGTGTGTTTGACCTCCCGCCCGCCTTGCTCGCCCAACAAGCGGAGGTGAAATATTTATGTATATGTTGTGTGGTGCTGAGGGGTGGGGGTAGGGAGGAAGAGAGGGGGAGGGAGAGAGGAGGGGAGAGAGGAGGGAGGGAGAGAGAGAGAGAGAGAGAGAGAGAGAGAGAGAGAGAGAGAGAGAGAGAGAGAGAGAGAGAGAGAGAGAGAGAGAGAGGTTAAATAAATTTACATGGATATTCAGACCACACAGACTTTATGGTCCAAAGAAGGTGGTCTGTCTTTTAACCCTATACGTTCCGACCCCTTGAGATTTTTCGCCCTCGTATAGCCAGCATCGTATTGATTTTTCTGAACAACAATAACGCTCGTGAACACTAAGTACTGGAACCTAATCAATGGTGTAAAGCAATAGTGAATAATGAGTGAAAAGAAACTCTCAAGAAATAAAATCCTTTTCTCCCTCTTCCTCCTATTCTTCCTTCTTTTCTTCTTCTTCCTCCTCTTCCTATTCTTCCTTCTTTTCTTCTTCTTCCTCTTCTTCCTTCTTTTCCTCCTCCTCTTCTTTCTCCTTTTCTTCTTCCTCCTCTTCCTCTTCTCTCTCCTTTTATTCTTCCTCTTCCTCTTCTTCCTCCTCTTCCTCCTTTTCCTTTTCTCGCTAGCTTCTCGCCTCTTTTTCTTCCTCTTCCTTTTCTTCTGCCTCTTCCTCTTCTTCCTCTTCCCTTCCTTCTTCATCTTCCTCCTCTTCCTGTTCTTCCTCCTCCTCCTCTTCTTCCTCTATTTCCTCCTCTTCTTCCTCTTACTCTTCTTCCTGCTCTTCCTCCTTTCCTTCCTCCTCTTCTTCCTCCTTTTCCTCTTCTTCCTCCTCTTCCTCTTCTTTCTCCTTTTCCGGAATACCTCTTTTCACCCACCTCTTCCAATGCTTCTTTTTCATTTTCCTCTTCCTCTGCTTCCTACTTTTCCTCCTCTTCCTAGCTTCTCGTCCTACTCTTCTTCCTCATTCTTCCTCTCACTCTTCCTTTTCTTCTTCCTTCTCATCTTCTTCTTCCTTTTTCTTGATTTTGCTCTTCTTCTTCCTCCTCTTCCTCTTTCTCTTCTTCCTCCTCTCCCACCTCTTCCTCTATTTCCTCCTCTTCTTCCTCTTCCTCTTCTTCATCCTCTTCCTCCTTTTCTTCCTCTTCTTCCTACTCTTCCTAGTATTCCTCTTCTTCCTTCTTACAACTGCACGACCTAACACAGCACCCAGTGAAAGACAGTGAGCTTCTTGTGTCTAACTAACGTAGAAAATCTGTCACTAACGTAGAAGTACAAAGCTTGACCCGTATACCAGCACACCTGTTTTGAAAAGGAGGAAAAGTTTAATCCCCCAGAGAATTTTAATCCCGGAGGGAAAACACGTGCGGGCCCTCATAGACGCCACACCTCAAACTCTCCCGCGTGACTCGACCGATTTAAAGCCGCCTCCCTCCAGGTGTTGACCTTAGTCCACGCGGATACAAAATTCATCTTAACTATAAAGCACACAATTATATCGTCTTGCAACAGTAAATAAAAATTAAAAAAAAGAAGTAATCATGCCGTCCAACTATCTCAATTGCTGTAATTGTTCAAAGAAATATGCTGCGATTCATTACCAAGCCAGCGACTCGATGTGTAGGTACTGTGTCTTAGACTTACGTATTCAGGCACTACAAACAACCAACGAGGAACTACAACGCTCCAATGCGTTGATCTGGGACACCATGATGGCCTTCCCTCAACTCCCTACCCTCATTCTTCTTCTTCTTCTTCTTCTTTCCCCGCCCTTCCTACTCCAGCTTCCTCCTCCTCAAACTCATATTCTGACGTTCTGACCCAACTACATACCTCCTCCTCCTCCTCTGCCTCGCCTGAACCCGCCTCCATCCTTAATATTCCTTCCGCCCCATCCACCTCCCTTGCTACCTCATCCACTCCCACTCCCTCTTCTCCCTCCACCACCCTTGACTCCTCCCTATCCTCATCACCACTCCATCTTCCCTTCCACCTCCCACACGAGCTCCGCTGCCGCGCCCCAACCACCCCACTCCTCTGCAACGCCTGATCCCGCCGCCACCCCTTACCATTCCTTCTACTCCATCCACCTCCTTCCTACCCCATCCACCTCCATCCACAGTACCACTCCCTTTCTCCTGCTATCCCTTCCTCTCCCTCCAACACCCTTGACTCCTCCCCTATCCTCATCACCACTCCATCCTCCACTTCCACCTCCAACACGAACTCAACCTCCGCCTCCTCCTCCACTTCTGATACCACATCTCCCTCCATCCACACCTCACCCTCCACCCTTTCCCAGCCACCCACTACTAACACCACCACCACTTCCAAACCCACCTTAGCCCGCTCCCTCTTGTACCTCGCGCCCTTCCAGAAGAAATCACAAGACCATTCTACCAGCTGTCACTTGTACGAACCAGACGCTGTTTCCTGGTATGGGCAAACTAACTACTAGAGTCAATTTAGTTGGAGACAGTGTGGTGAGAGGCCAACTTACGGAGTTTTGTGGTCGGAATACGTTGACACGGCAGCGTTTCTGTATCCCCGGAGCCAAACTGGACGATATTGAATCAGCTGTCGATGCAGTTTCAGTAAATGCGAAGGACGACACAGTGTATCTGATCCATGCGGGAACCAACGACCTTCAGTCAACTCAAATTCAGGACCTGTTAGCAAAATACCGTCAAGTCATTCGGAAATACAAGACCAAGTCTCCTCACATCATCGTCTCTGGAATTCTACCGAGAGTCAATACGTTCGCCGGATACAACAACAGTAAAGCGTACGGCGTCAACACTAGTCTAAAGCAGTTATGTAACGATGAAGGCGTAGGGTTCACGAACGCATGGCATCACTTCAACCAGCGCCCAGATTTGTTTTGGGAGGACGGACTCCACTTGAACGAGGTTGGTTCGGCGCGGCTAGGAAGGCTCCTGAACGATGCAGTTGAAAGCTTCTCGAAAAGCTATTCACAAACTGGAGGCGAGGGCAAGGCAAAGGCAACCCTTGATCAACCGAACCGTAGCGTCGATGCGGCTTGCAAGAAACTGTGTAACCAACGACGCCTCCGACAAGCGAACTCATTCAACTCAACGCGGCCAAACCAGTAGTCACATTTCCATTTTGTACACAAATGCACGCAGTCTATTACCCAAAAGGACGAAATTAGGGCGTATATTGCAACTGAGAAACCAGATGTGGTAGCCATCACAGAGACTTGGGCCAACTCTGCACATCTAGTATCTGAACTGTCATTTCCGGGTACGAAAGCTTCCAAAAATCGAATGCACAAGAAAGGAGGAGGAGTAATTTGCTACGTAAAAGTACGCTCCTGCCATAAAAATAGACAAACAGGATGCAGAGAATTACGACTCCGTCTATGTGGAAATAACTGCGAATAATAAGAAACTAACACTTGCGATCGTATACAGGCCTCCAAAACAACAAGCAGCCGATGACACTGCCCTGTACGAAGAGCTTCACTCTTTAACACAAAGTAAACAAGCAATAATAATTGGGGACTTTAATTGCCCTAACATTGACTGGGGACAATTGACTGGAGATCAAGAGGGTAACAGGCTTATAGAAATGGTGGAGGATTCGTTCCTCACTCAAGTTGTAACTCAACCAACAAGAGAAAACAATCTGCTGGATCTGGTATTAGTAAGCGACCCCGACCTCATTCGCGACTGTGAAGTTGGTGAAAAAATTAACGGTTGCGATCACCACTTAATCCGTTTCAATGTCAACATAAGTCACAAACTCGTAGACAATCCGTCAGTGATACCAGACTACAAAAAAGCAAATTTCAACCTAGCCCGTGAGCTGCTTCCTCCGCGACCTGGGACCAACTTCACCTAACCGACAATACAATCGACAACGTGTGGAACAACTTCAAAGATAAGCTTTTGGGAGTAGAAAAGGCTACAGTGCCGACGAAACCCAGGCGAGTAAATGGTGCCGTAGATCCACCGTGGATGACCAGAGAAATAAAAAGGGCGGTAAACTTAAAAAAAAGGAATTATAACCTAATGAAAGAGAATGACACGGCCGAAGCCCGTACTCAGTACCACAACAGCCTCAGAGCTTGTCGCACCCTTATTCGGAGTAGTAAACGCAACTACGACAAACAAATAGCGCGTGACATCAAGACAAACTCAAAAAATTCTTCACATACATCAGATCGAAAAGAAAGTAAAATCCAATATTGGTCCCCTGACAGACGAGACTGGAGCTGCAACTCAGGACAGTAAACAGATGGCCAGAATCCTCAACAGTAACTTCGCATCCGTATTCACAGTCGAAAACATCGAAACCATGCCCGAGAACCCTGACCCGCCGAGGGGAATCACGCCCCTGAAAATTGACTCAATATGCGACCAAGAAGTGAAAGAGTATTTGGATAAACTCGACACGAACAAGTCAACAGGACCTGACGGTTTGTCCCCGCGGTTATTAAAAGAGCTTAAACAACAAATACTTCAGCCACTCACTAACATATTCAACCAGTCTGTTCAATTGAAAAGGTCCCGAAGACTGGAAGATGGCGAACGTAACACCAATTTTCAAAAAGGAGACAAAAGCGTTGCATTAAACTACAGGCCCATAAGTTTGACATCAGTGGCAGGAAAATACTCGAAAAGATTATTAGAGACAAACTTGTTAAGTTTCTAGAAGACAATAATGTAATCTCCGACACCCAGCATGGCTTCAGAAACAAGCGCTCCTGCCTAACGAATTTATTAGACTTCTTCCAAGGTATATATAAGAACTGGGATGCCCACATCCCCAGTGATGTTATATACCTGGACTTTCAGAAAGCCTTCGACAAGGTACCGCACGAGCGACTCCTTAAAAAAACTGCACTCGGCGGGCATTGAGCCAATCTGATCGCGTGGATAAGAGATTGGCTCACCGACAGAAAACAACGAGTACTACTCAACGGACAGCCTTCCGATTGGCTTCCAGTCACTAGTGGAGTGCCTCAAGGGTCAGTGCTGGGACCCATTCTCTTCATCATATATATCAACGACCTCGAATCAGGACTGAAATCCACAATATCGAAATTTGCTGATGACACTAAGGTGGGGGGAAAGGCCCTCACAAAGACCGACTGCGAAATCATTCAGAAAGACCTCAATCACATTATCGAATGGTCGAAAAATGGCAAATGTCCTTTAATGTTGACAAATGCAAAGTCATGCACATTGGGTCCAGAAATAGTAAACACACATACATCATGAATGGGAGACCTCTGCAAGCGATGCAGGAGGAAAAGGATCTTGGAGTCACTATCAGCAGTGACCTGAAACACGCGAATCACTGTAAAAAGCATACAACAAAGCCAACACTATGCTCGGGTTCATAGCGAGGAACTTCGAGTGTAAAACGCCAGACGTGATGCTATCCTTGTATAATTCCATGGTAAGACCGCACCTCGAGTATGCAGTACAGTTCTGGTCTCCTAATTACAGAAAGGACATTGATTTACTGGAAAGGATTCAACGACGCGCCACGAAAATGATACCAACCTTAAGGGCTCAACCGTACGAGGAACGACTCAAGCGACTCAATCTCTTTACATTGGAGAAAAGACGCCTACGAGGAGATATGATTCAAGTCTTCAAGTATCTAAAAAATTCAATAACGTCGATTACTCCAATTTCTTTGAATTGCAAACCAACCTAAGAACTAGAAATAACGGTTTACCCATTCAGTCTAGTCGATGTAACACAGACATCGGAAGGAGTTTCTTTTCAAACCGAGTCATCCGTCACTGGAACAATCTTCCTTCAGAAGTAGTAAATGCGAATACTATCAACTCCTTCAAATATAGAATCGACCGTCACTTCGCTGCGTCGGGAGTAAACTGAATATTGAGTTGCTTTCATCTGCTCCTCAATATCGAGGCGCTTTCATCTGCTCCTCAATGTCGAGGTGCTTTCATCTGCTCCCCAGGCCCCAGGCTGTCGAGCAGATTAAATCACCAAAGCGGGCAACCTCGTAATGAGCCAATAGGCTTTCTGTTGCCTGCGTTTCCATGTTTCCATGTTTCCTCTTCTTCCTCCTTATTGTCCCCTTCCCTCTTTTCCTCCTCTTCTTCCTCTTCTTCCTCCTCTTCTTCTATACTTTTCCACCTCTTCCTAGCTTCTCGTCCTCTTCTTCCTCTGCTAGCTTCTTCCTCCTTTTCCTCCCCTACCTCTTCTTCTTCCTCTTCCTTTTCTTCTTCCTCTTTTTCCTCCTCTTATGCATCTTCCTCTCCTTCCTCTTCTTCTTCCTCCTCTCCCTCCTCTTCCTCTATTTCCTCCTCTTCTTCCTCTTCCTCTTCTTCATCCTCTTCTTCCTCCTTTTTGGTGATGATGGTGATGGTGGTGATGATGATGGTGGTGATGATGGTGATGATGGTGATGATGGTGGTGATGATGATGGTGATGATGATGGTGATGATGGTGGTGATGATGATGGTGGTGATGATGATGGTGGTGATGATGATGGTGGTGATGATGGTGGTGGTGATGATGGTGGTGATGATGGTGGTGATGATGATGGTGATGATGATGGTGATGATGGTGATGGTGGTGATGATTATGGTGATGGTGATGATGGTGATGGTGGTGATGATGATGATGGTGGTGATGATGATGGTGATGATGGTGATGATGATGATGATGGTGGTGATGATGGTGGTGATGATGATGGTGGTGATGATGATGGTGATGATGGTGATGATGGTGATGGTGGTGATGATTATGGTGGTGATGATGGTGGTGGTGATGATGGTGGTGGTGATGATGGTGGTGATGATGATGGTGATGATGGTGGTGATGATGGTGGTGATGGTGGTGATGGTGATGATGGTGATGATGATGATGGTGGTGATGGTGGTGATGATGGTGGTGATGGTGGTGATGGTGATGATGGTGATGGTGATGATGGTGGTGATGATGATGATGATGATGGTGATGGTGGTGATGATGGTGGTGATGATGGTGGTGATGATGATGGTGATGGTGATGATGGTGATGATGGTGATGGTGGTGATGATGATGATGGTGGTGATGATGATGGTGATGATGGTGATGATGATGATGATGGTGATGATGGTGATGATGATGGTGGTGATGATGATGGTGATGATGATGGTGATGATGGTGATGGTGGTGATGATGGTGGTGATGATGGTGGTGGTGATGATGGTGGTGATGATGATGGTGGTGATGATGATGGTGGTGATGATGGTGGTGGTGATGATGGTGGTGATGATGGTGGTGATGATGATGGTGGTGATGATGATGGTGGTGATGGTGATGGTGGTGATGATGATGGTGGTGATGGTGATGATGGTGATGGTGGTGATGATGATGATGGTGATGATGATGGTGATGATGGTGATGATGATGATGATGGTGGTGATGATGATGGTGGTGATGATGATGGTGATGATGATGGTGATGATGGTGATGGTGGTGATGATTATGGTGGTGATGATGGTGGTGGTGATGATGGTGGTGATGATGATGGTGGTGATGATGATGGTGGTGATGATGATGGTGGTGATGATGATGGTGGTGATGATGGTGGTGATGATGATGGTGGTGATGGTGATGGTGGTGATGATGATGGTGGTGATGATGGTGATGATGGTGATGATGGTGGTGATGATGATGGTGGTGATGATGATGGTGGTGATGATGGTGATGATGATGGTGATGATGATGGTGGTGATGATGATGGTGATGATGGTGGTGATGATGGTGGTGATGATGGTGGTGATGATGATGGTGATGATGATGATGGTGATGATGGTGATGGTGGTGATGATGATGGTGGTGATGATGATGGTGGTGATGATGATGATAGTGGTGATGATGGTGGTCGTGATGGTGGCGTTGATGATAAGTGTCAGAGAGAGAGAGAGAGAGAGAGAGAGAGAGAGAGAGAGAGAGAGAGAGAGAGAGAGAGAGAGACTGAGAGAGGGGCCAGTCATAGGCTATTTGACCGTTTGAACCTAGCTCCCCTCTCTTCCATCTTTCATAGTATTTTTTTTATTACGCTAAATTTCGCTTTCCTATTCGCCTTGATATCCCAAATAATCTCTCTTCTCTCTCTCTCTCTCTCTCTCTCTCTCTCTCTCTCTCTCAATGCATCCAGGTCCCCCAAAAATAAACCATACTATGCCAGTGTTTTTTAGAAAGTATTTTTTTTTTTTTCAGATAAGATTATTTTTTCTTATATTGAAAGGAACTGAATATGAATGACATGAATATTTCACTGATATTATATATATATATATATATATATATATATATATATATATATATATATATATATATATATATATATATATATATATATATATATATATATATATATATATATATATATATATATATATATATATATATATATATATATATATATATATATATATATATATATATATATATATATATATATATATATATATATATATATATATATATATATATATAGAGAGAGAGAGAGAGAGAGAGAGAGAGAGAGAGAGAGAGAGAGAGAGAGAGAGAGAGAGAGAGAGGCCAGTCATAGGCTATTTGACTGTTTGAACCTAGCTCCCTCTTCCATCTTTCATAGTATTTTATATATATATATATATATATATATATATATATATATAGAGAGAGAGAGAGAGAGAGAGAGAGAGAGAGAGGCCAGTCATAGGCTATTTGACCGTTTGAACCTAGCTCCCTCTCTTCCATCTTTCATATAAATATATATATATATATATATATATATATATATATATATAGAGAGAGAGAGAGAGAGAGAGAGAGAGAGAGAGAGAGAGAGAGAGAGAGAGAGAGAGAGAGAGAGAGAGAGAGAGAGAGAGAGAGAGGAGAGAGGCTATTTGACCGTTTGAACCTAGCTCCCTCTCTTCCATCTTTCATAGTATTTTTTTATTACGCTAATTTTTTTTTGCCGATAAAGAGTATATTTGCTTATATTGAAAGGAACTGAATATGAATGACATGAATATTTCAGCAAAGTGACACTGGCACTGATATTATTTTAGGTATTATCATTGTTGCACTGGTTAATATATATATATATATATATATATATATATATATATATATATATATATATATATATATATGAAAGATGGAAGAGAGGGGAGCTAGGTTCAAACGGTCAAATAGCCTATGACTGGCCTCTCTCTCTCTCTCTCTCTCTCTCTCTGACTCCAAGCACGTACGTTTTTTTCTTTATTAGCTATATATAGGAATTGTCTGGCCAAAGTACAAGAAATTAACATATGTACGAGACACAGTTATCACCTTATGGTAGTGTCAAAATAAGTATTGTATGTGCCATAATTCGTCATCGCCTCGCCGCAATCACAAGCTCGTGTCGCCAACTGCCGTTGAATAACTCGTACACAGCGGGCTGTGTACGTTTTTATTATGTTTTTATTACAGCTAGCTTGTTTGTTGGTCTGTTTAGTGTATCAGCTAAAGCTTTGTTAACATAAAAGATGCAGAACATGCAGTATAGCACTATACAATACAGGTATATTAATACTTATAACAGTAATAATATCGTCATCCGGAGGCGTTTGAACGTTGGGTTTTTTTTCACAGCGTATCGCCGTGCTTCAAAATGATTCGCGTCGGTGTTTCTAAATATTCGTGTTTAGCAAGATAACGGAGGCTCCTATGGTTATTTTTGATATCGCATCTTAATCTACGGTATTTTCTACGTTTATCAGTAGGTCTGTTTTTCTTTTAAACTTGGTAATAAAAAAAAAATGATCGTTTTGACAAAAATCCTCAGGGGGGGGCAAATGTGGCCCGGGTCGGAACGAATAGGGTTAAACCTGAAGTGAAACTACATGAAATCAAATGGCCACCGCGTTTTTGCATTTCTGACTTGGTGCATTTTAAGGTAAAGAAACTGGCAGTCAAGTTATTTTTTTCAACGAATAAATTGTTCCACTGCACAACTGAAGATGGAGGTATATTACATTCTCGTGCTCATTGTTGTAGAAAAAAATTGGTGCTGTCTGAATTAATTTGGCTAAACTTCAGTTTTGCGCCACTATTTCTCATTCGAGACGTGTCGTCGATCATGCAGTGTAAACAATTTGGAATAGTCTACATTTGCAAAGCCACTGAGTATTTAGAAACATTCGATCAGTTTTCTTCGGAGGTGACGTTTCTCAAGAGAGAACACGAAGAAATGAAAGCCTTTCATTGTAAGATTTGAAACACAAGGAAAAGCCCATCTTTGTTGCCCTACATTGAACACCTAATTTAGCAACGTCCCTCGCATGGTGGGCAGACCAAAACTGCCTGACTAAACTATTGTATAGTGGTAGTATTACTTGTTATTCTTGAATGAATTTTTTTCTGTAGATGAAGCCCAAAGAGAGAGAGAGAGAGAGAGAGAGAGAGAGAGAGAGAGACTGTGTGTGTGTGTGTGTGTGTGTGTGTGTGTGTGTGTGTGTGTGTGTGTGTGTGTGTGTGTGTGTGTGTGACGCTCTATTACTCAAGAAGGGCTGCGAGTGATAGAAGCAACCTTACAGAGTCTTCAGGGGAAGCCTCGCTTCACTCCCTCGGCGGTGCGGGTGACAAGACAGACAGACGAAAGGGACGCGTGTACGGTACAGGTGACGCCAGGGATTGGAAGCCGAGTCTCTGGCGTCCAATCTTTAAGGGTGACGGAACACCCTGACACAGCGAGGTGTTGCCCGATGCGAGGGTCTGTCCTCTCCTCCGCCTCGGTGCCTGCCCGGCGAGACCTGAGGCCCTGACACACGCCCAGATCACGGCGGGACGTCACTCAGCGCTGCCCTGCAACAGACTGCTAATTGGGGCATCACTTCTCCACAAATAACGAAATACTCAACGGGGAACGAAATACTCTACGGTTGAGCGAAATACTCTACGGGGAACGAAATAATCTACGGATAAACTAATTACTCTACGGGGAACGAAATATTCTACGGTTAAACGAATTGCTCTATGGGGAACGAAATATTTTACGGATAAACGAAATAGTCTACGGGGAATGTAATACTCTGCGGTTAAACGAAATACTATACGGCAAACTCAATACTCAACGGTTAAACGAAATACTTTACGAGGAACGAAATACTCTACGGCGAAACGTTATACTCTAGAGAGAGACACACAGCTCTTTCTGCTGTCAAGGGGATTCAAAATGGTCGTGAGGATAAAGTTAAAAAATTATACACGTGTACAGTAAAATTGAATAACACGACTTGCGATGCCCGGCGCTGCTGTTCTTTCGTTTGTCTCCATTTGACAGAGAAGTGCAGTAATACTATGCAACAGAGAGAGTCGTCTTTAGAAACGCTCTTTTTTTGTGCTGAATGAAAGACAGCCTTCCAGGATGTAGGAAGAGTGAAACTTCGCCCGACGAATAGCTCCTTACCCGCCGCGGCTTACAAGATCAAAAAACTTTAACGTATTTCAGCGACAGCCAAACTTAGACCTGCTGGAGCCACAGATGAATGCGGCCCCACAACCCTGAAGGGATATGTTGGCGGCGGTGCGGCAGCCCGGACAGTTTCCTAGAATAAATGTTGCCTCCCGGGAGCGTGTAGCAGCCACGATCTTTACTGCCGTCTCAAAGAGGAGACATGGAGACGGAGAAGAGAAGGAAAGAAAAAACTTGTTGGCTCATAGCGAGACCATTTGCTCCGGTGGTACTGTTCACTTTAACATCGCTCTTAATTGTATTCAGTGATGGCAAAAAAAACAGAAAAAAAAACAGGTTACTCCCAGAGAGCAAGAGGTCAACATATTTGTGCGACGATTATTGCATAGATTAGTGGTGTTAGTGGCGTCGATAAAGCCGCACACAACCATCTCTCGTAACAAATGCTTGATCGAGTGATACTAATTAGTCGCACTAAAATCCTCATCAATAACGTCAATTTTCTTTTTGTTCAGTCACTTCAGTGCCTTGTGTTTCCGGAGCCTTCAGCCATAGGTAACGCAGACTGCATCAGCGCCTTGACTCATAGTCTTATTTACTTGACTCAGGCATCAAGTGTGTCCGTCACCACCGCCTGCTGAGTAAGTAAACATTTGTACACATCTCCTGTGTGGCTCAGGCAAATAAATAAGTTTACTTGGGCAGATACGCGCGGGCAAACAAACAAACAAACAAACAAACAAACAAACAAACACACACACACACACACACACACACACACACACACACACACACACACACACACACACACACACACACACACATATCAAGGGATAAAAAAAAAGACCGAGACAGTAGCAAAAAAAAAAAAAAACTTCCTTGAGGCAAGCGGCCCCGAGAGAAGAGAAACAAGAGGTGAGGCGGAGAGAGCGAGGCCAGCCAGCGGGGTTCCCATTTCCTTCACCATTAGTGGCGGGGCCCATGACTCCTCTGTCCTGCCGCCATAAAGTCTAGAGTACATCAAGAGCAGTTTAACACATAACGACCTAGCATTTCTTTCCTACAATAGGACACACGCTTGCCCTCCACCTCCCCCTCGCCACCCATTCCTGACGTCAACAAGGTCAAGTCGTATATATAAGTTTTCAGCGTCGTTAACCCGTATCAGAGGCACCGGATGTAAAGGAGCACGAGCTCATTTATTGGTAACCTTTTTTCTTGATCAATATCCTTCCATGTGAAACTTTTTATTATCAGGACACTTATGGAAAGCATCAAGACGCCTCTGGGACTAAATCAGACAATTATTTTTTAGCTCACGCTGTTATCATTGTAGAAAACATAGTGCAGACTATATGTTATCTTTTTTGTTAAGGACTTTGACTGCCCTAATACCGAAAACCAAAAACAGAATCTGAGTTACAGTTTGTCTTTTCAAGCGACTGTGTCCTTTCCTTCCTGCTCTTTGACCGGCCAACGATTAAGCTTCATCTTGTGCTGATGAGCCGAGTCAGCAGGACTATTAGGCCGACTAAACGTTATATAAATTATAACTTCCTTCGCTTTTTTACAATACGGAGACATTTTCTACTAATTCGTCGAGTGGAAAAGGTTGCTACTGCGATTTGTCTCTTGTTACATTATTCCTTCCTTATCCACCTCTCCTCTCCTCTCCTCTCCTCTCCTCTCTCCTCTCCGCTTCTTCACCTTCCTCTTCAAGTTATTAATTGTGCCTCAAGTGTTGGTCGACCTACAAGGGATATACTCCAAATGGCCACCGGTTTTTATGAGCAATCGTAGTGTTCGTTTGCTTTATTATTACTATTATCATTACAAATATTTTCACCATTATCACAATTATCATTATTGAGACAAGAACCCCGACGACGCGCGCACACACACACACACACACACACACACACACACACACACACACACACACACACACAAACACGAACTAGTGGACAAAGGCATATACGTGCTCAATTTCACACACACACACACACACACACACACACACACACACACACACACGTCAAAGAAAAAACGACCATTCAATATTTTGTTTGTTTACCCAAAGTTTTTTTCCTTTCCACTTTTCTGTTGGTTCCTGCGATTACAAACTATTTTCATTCCCCGGCGTGCCCGGACCCCGCGGCCCCGCCTGCCTGCCGCCGCCCGTCACTAATTAGGGACCACCTGTACTAATTGCAGTCCCCGGGGCAGCCAGTTTCTGACTTTACGGTGAGGAGATTAGAGTTGCAGCCGTGTAAAAAAAAAATCAAGTGTGTTGCACGTTTTATATTTTTACGCTGAAAGGCAATAGATCAAGGGATATATTGAATAAAAGACCACAGCATGCCGTTCCTATATTAGTAAAAATGCTCAGGAATTACCAGTCTAAAGTTTAATTAAGGCAATGGCAAAAGAGTCGGCTAAGAATACAAGATCAGGAGCAGAACATCTTTGCCGAGCCCGTACTAAAAGAAGACTCAACGTTTATAGATGTTTAAACATTTTCCTGTTCAAAATGATTTCTAGGAGCAATTATGGATGGGATAGCAAAGATAGGGAGCGTCAAAGTTAACACAAACACGAAATGAAGAGCACACACGCACACGCACGCACACGCACACGCACACGCGCACGCGCACTCACACACACATCACACAAAGTTTCTCCATTCATTAACAGCGGTTCAACTCGTGTTCTCGTATTGCTTCCGTAGTTTACCTCAGCAAACCTCACGTTATGGGTGGTTAACTTTCCGGGCCTCGTGTTGTGTGAGATTGCCTCTCCAAAGCTTATGTTGCTCGGCTTTACCTTTCCAAAGTTTGTCACGCGCGTAAACTGAAAACTTCAAGTAAACATCGATTTTTACGCTCAAGCATCTCTTTTCTTTTCTTTATATTTTTTTATTTGTCTTCATTGGAATTGTCGTTATTTTCTTCTTTTTATTTATTTTTGTTACATAACGATAAAGAAAATTGAACTCAGATACAAAGGAGGGATCTATACTTTACTCGAAGTTTACTATTACATCGATTTATACCTTCAAGCCTTTTCTTGGCCTCGTTCTCACTGGCATCGTCTTGTTTTTGCTTCATAACGATAAAACAAACAAAACAGATGGAGAGGAAGGTTCCAAACATTACTCGAAGTTTACAATTACATCGATTTATACGTTTAAGCCTTTTCTTGGCCTCGTCCTCACTGGCATCGTCTTGTTTTTGCTTCATTACGATAAAACAAATACAGCACAGACGGAGGAGAGGCAGGATCTATACTCTGCTCTAAGTTTTCAATTAACCAAAGTTTCCTGAAAAAGAACAAAAACATTCCATTATCTATTCTCTTTCTCCGCGCCACTGCTAATGGAGGCAAGTGTTTTGTATCCCACCACTCAGCGCACCGCTATAATTATCTTCGCGAGGCTTGATAATTATTGCTACGTGACGCTGGACGTAAATATATGAGCTCAATTTACCCCACAATGTATACACTAATCACATGCCATTTTTTTTACAGCAAAGGACTCAGTTCAAGGGCATAAAAAAGGAAACAATAATGAAAAAAAAAGCCCGCTACTCACTGCTCCTAAAAAGAGTTAGAGGAGTGGCCGAAAGATAAGTCAATTTCGGGAGGAGAGGTGTCCTGATACCCTCCTCTCTAAAGAGTTCAACTCGTAGGAAGGAGGAAATACAGATGAAGGAAGATTGTTCCAGAGTTTACCACCGTTAGGGATGAAAGAGTGAAGATGTTGGTTAACTCGTGCGTAAGGAGTTTGGATAGTAAAGGGATGAGCTTGAGTAGAAAGTCGTGTGTGGCGAGGCCGCGGGAGGGGGAAAGGTATGTAGTTAGCAAGTTCAGAAGAGCAGTCAGAGTGAAAATATCGATAGAAGATAGAAAGACAGGCAATATGGCGGCGGAATTTAAGAGGTAGAAGACTATCAGTAAGAGGAGGAGAGCTGATGAGACGAAGAGCCTTAGACTCCACTCTGTCCAAGAGAGCTGTATGAGAGGAGTCCCCCCACCCCCCCCCAACACACACATGTGAGATGCATACTCCATACGAGGGCGGGCAAGGCCCCTATATATGGATAGCAGCTGCGCGGGAGAGAAGAACTGGCGGAGACGATACAAAACGCCCAACCTCGAGGAAGCTGATTTAGTGAGAGAAGAGATGTGAAGTTTCTAGTTAAGATTTTGAGTTAAGGATAGACCGAGGATGTTTAGTGTTGAAGCAAGTGACAGCTGAGTGTTGTCGAAGAATGGGGGATAGGAGTTTGGAAGATTGTCGAGTTGAAAGGTGGAGAAATTGGGGTTTTGAGGCATTGAAGGGCACAAGGTTCCTTTTACCACAATCGGAAATGATAGTAAGGTCTGAGGTTAGGCGTTCTGCAGCCTCCAGTCTGAAGTCATGTAATTCCTGTTGAGAGGGTCTTCTGTTGAAAGAAATTGAATAATGCAGAGTGGAGTCGTCAGCGTTGAGTGGATAGGACAGTTTGTTATGGAAAGATCATTGATGAATAACAGGAAGAGAGTGGGTGATAGGACAGAGCCCTGTGGAACACCACTGTTGATAGGTTTAACTTTATGGGAAGAACGGTGACCGTCTGCCACAGCAGAGATAGAACGACCGGAAAGGAAACTGGAGATAAAGGAACAGAAAGAGGGATAGTAACCGAAAGAGGGCAGTTTAGAAAGCAAAGAGTTGTGCCAGACTCTATCGAAAGCTTTCGATATGTCTAGCGCAACTGAGAAAGTTTCACCGAAACGGCTAAGAGAGGCTGACCAAGAATCGGTTAAGAGAGCAAGAAGATCGCCTGTAGAACTTTCGGAACCCATACTGGCGATCAGATAGAAGGTCAGAAGTGGAAAGGTGCTTTTGAATCTTCCGGTTAAGGATTGATTCAAAAGGTTTAGATAGACAGGAAAGTAAAGCTATAGGCTAGGGCGGTAGTTTGAGGGATTTGAACGGTCACCCTTCTTAGTCACAGGCTGTATGAAGGCATACTTCCAGCAGGAAGGAAAGATAGATGTTTACAGGCAGAGGCGAAAGCTTTAGCACGGAAGCACAGTTTTTAAGGACAATAGGAGGCACTCCATCAGGTCCATAAGCCTTCTGAGAGTTGAGGCCAGAGGTCAGAGGGCATAGAAAACATCATTCTGAAGAATCTTAATAACAGGACTAAAGGAGTCAGAGGGGGGATGAGTAGGAGGAATATGCCCAGAATCCTCCAGAGTGGAGTTGTTACAGAAAGTTTGAGCAAAGAGTTCAGTCTTAGAGATAGATGAGACGGCAGTGGTGCCGTCAGGATTAAGGAGAGGAGGGAAAGAAGAAGTGAAGTTGGAGGAGATATTTTTGGCTTGGTGCCAGAAGTCTCTGGAAGAATTAGAGTAAGCAAGGCATTTACTCCATTTTGTGTTCAGTGAGGCAGCACCAAATGAATTACGTGGAGCCAATCACTAGCAACACTGACTTTATGTGACCTGAGCTTATTTCCCCGCAGAGTATACACCTAAAAATACTCGCCACAGACTCTTTTAAGCATGTCAGACAAGCCGAATAAGCAATCGTGGCCAATCATTTGAATTAATGTTTTCTGTGTTCGGAGCTCAATTTCTCACCAGTATAAGAATCATATATAAACACCAGCCGGGTTTTTTTTTATTTTTTCGTGTCGGGTGAGTCGAGTAACAACATGCATACAATATCGTTTCGAAGGCAATCACAGGCAACACTTTTCAAACTCTTCTTTACCGGCTGAAGGCCAACGGCAGCCTCTAAACTGTTTTTCTCCTTCATTGATTTCAATATACTTTTTTGCAGCAAGGGAAAGGACAAAAAACAAAACAAAAAACAAAAATAACAAAAAAGTCCGCTAAGCCCTGCTTCAGTAAAAGAAAAAGGAATGAGAGACCAGAAGAGAGGTCAATTTCGGATGAAGAGGTGTATATTGATAATCTTCTTGAAAGAGCTCAAGTCGTAGGCAGGAGGAAATACAGACGGGTGATCCTAAGTTTAACAGCTGAAGGGATGAAAAAATGAAGATGATGGTTAAC
This sequence comes from Eriocheir sinensis, assembly GCF_024679095.1. NCBI lineage: Eukaryota > Metazoa > Arthropoda > Malacostraca > Decapoda > Varunidae > Eriocheir > Eriocheir sinensis. The sequence goes on along the minus strand of NW_026111855.1, from coordinate 272,561 downwards.
TCTTATATATGGGCATTGGACAGAATAAGGACGAGAGAGTAGAAAGTCGTGTGCAGCTGGG